>NC_039246.1:23279618-23309317 GCF_003368295.1 Carassius auratus
TCTGTCTGCAGTATCAGGTCTGTTTCTTTGTGCTGCTCCGGGGACTGGGAGTCTCTTATCATCATTTTCAATCATGTCTGGCTAATTAAGGAACCCATTTGCTTGAAATAAGTCATTGGAGTCAAAGCTGCTGCTCTCTGCAGTTCTCTTGTTTATTAACAGACCTACACGGATGCTCCTTCTGTCTTCATACCACAGACAAAACCTCAAATCTTCCACTTCCACGGGTTTGTTAGAGCACCCCTCTAAACACACACCCGCACACACATACACATAGTCAAGAGAATGAGTGTGGTGTGAAGTGGTGGCAATAGATGGCGCTGTTGAGTTATCTTTGGCTTATGGCCTGTTCGTGAACGCACAGCTCCAGCTTCATTTGTTAGGTGATATTCTCATTACCTGGTTTAACAAACCGCTAACTCATCCCACACCACCTGGAGGGAGAGTTGTGCTTACATTTCTAAAGATGACTTGGAAAAGACTTGGAAGTCTTAGCAGTAAATGAAAATGAAAAGGCGATAAAGTAGAATCCTGAGCCTAATCTCTTTTTATTTGGGTCAGTAAAAACACCAGGGCTGCCTCCGGCTTTCCTAGTCGACCATTAATCATTCATTTAAGCCATTAGTCGACTAGTCGCATGTTTATGATATTAATCTAATGTGTCCTCATATTTACCACTCTTTGGGACATGAGCAGGAAAGCCACCATTACTTTGTCTGAAATCGAATACTTTCTTAATGTATATGGTATGCGAAAAACAGTATGCCAAAAGAGTACAATGGACACTTTATGCAATGGAGAGATCCGATCAGGGTGTGCTGCTGTGTATCGCCTCGTGTGTAAAAACAACCTGACAGTAGCCTTAGGGCAGTTGCAATGCATTATGGGACTTATTTAGGGCAGTAAGTGATTGACAGGCAGTTGGCATGGTTATGTGACATCTCATGATTTGATAATGGATGCTTCAGAGGGAATTTCTTTACAGTGCTGCTGTTACAGTAACACTCTGTCTCAATCTCTCTCTCTCTGTCTGATGTAGAACCATGAAAAGGAGACGGCTCTGCACTGTGCGGCTCAGTACGGTCACTCCGAGGTGGTCCGTGTTTTGCTGCAGGAGCTGACGGACCCCAGCATGAGGAACAGTCGAGGAGAAACGCCGCTGGACCTGGCCGCCCTGTATGGCCGCCTGCAGGTGGTCTGCATGTTGCTTACCGCCCACCCCAACCTCATGAGCTGCAATACATGCAAGCACACACCTCTACATCTGGCCGCACGAAATGGCCATCATGCCACCGTTCGAGTGCTGCTAGAGGCCGACATGGACGTTAACACACAGGTCAGTGTGAGTGGGCAGGATATCTTCATCTCAGTTGTTATGCTCAGTCGTGAGAGAGAGAGAGAGAGAGAGAGAAAGAGAGAGAGAGAGAGTGTGAATGGTTTAAGGGCTCAAATGGATGAATAATTAATCTAGCTGTGAGAGTAAGTGAAACGCAGTAGAAGAACACTCTGTTCTCAGTCCAGGGTTTCCTCAGGCTACCCTGGTGTGTTTACTTTTTTATACTTTAGGGACAAATTTTGTACAAAGAAGAGACCTAAATCGTACAGACCTTTCCTTTGGGAACATTTTGGGAGATCTGAGCGGGTCCCTAAATGAAAAACAACAACAACAACTAAAAAATAACAGTTCGTAACTAAAATATAATAATGAAAAATGACTGGTGAGGACGTTTGAATGTTAGGATGAGGCATAGAGAATAGTAAATGTTGTGTTAGTATGAAAACATTATTCGGTGTATGAGAGGTCCTTATTAAAGGGGTCATATGATGTTGCTAAAAATAACATTATTTTGTGTATTCGGTGTAATGCAATGTTTATGCGGTTTAAGGTAAAAAAAATATGTTTTTATGTTTTAAATAATTATTTTTTCACATACTGTACATTATTGTTTCTCCTCTATGCCCCGCCTTTCTGAAATGCGTCGATTTTTACAAAGCTCACCGGTCTGAAAAGTAAGATATACGCTGATTGGCCAGCTATTTAAGTGCATTATGATTGGCCGAATACCTCTAGCGTGTAATGGAAATGTAACGCCCCTCACCATACTGTGATGCCGTGTTATGCTTCCTTTCTTTGCGTGAACATCTGGGCGGCATTATGCAAATCTTCCCACATAGTGACGCAGACATGTGGGGGTTGACTCTTAACTTTTATAAAGAATATCTCTTTGGATTTGAGACTTTAGTCTTTGCAACTGCACAGATCTTCTTTATGTTTCTAAAATTAATTAATATAATATAATATATAGGTAAAAAAGTTTAATTTGGCTTGCCGGTAGAATGCTATTGGTGTTGTCTGATATCAAGAGGCGTAATCCTCCAATAAGAGCATTAAATTAGTGCAAATGCTGAAATATATGCTGAAATATAAGTGATTTTATTATTTTTCATACACTGTCTCTACACTGTCTCCAGTTTGATATTCCATTCAGAGAGAATTGTAGTAAATCTAGTCTGTGTTCATTCACAGACCCGGGAGAGAGATAGAGAGTGTGTATATATGAATTACCTCCATCTGTGCCACCATATTTCACTATTTACAGTGAAACTGTGAGTTTAATTACTTTGAAAACAGTGATGTTATCAACGCATTGCTGAGAAAGATAATGCAGCTCTTAAGTGGTGAAGCTATTTTATTGACACAAATTGTGGGGCAGCATTGTGCTTCACTGAAGACAGCATGTTACTTTAGAACACTCATCAATTTCCAATAATTTTGTTTCTTGAATGTAGAGAGTGTTTTCACTTGTGTAATGATAACCTACCAGCAATTTAAATAAAGGGGTCCTATTATGCTCTTGATTTGGTTTAAGTGTTGTATTAGAATAGGTTTCCATGTTTGATTTTTCCTAAAATTTATATATATAATATATATATATATATATATATATATATATATATTATAGAATATCATGCCCTAAAATACAAGCAAAATTTTGTACCTGGTGGGTGTATATCCAATGGTCAAATGAAACCTATACCATTACCTGTACTGTTATACAGAGTTACAGTAATGGAAGCCCTCCATAAAGCAGAGGTAAACTGCCTGTTCTGCATGGTTTGCAGTTTATACTACCAGCTGTTATGCAACATTTTGCTGAAGATACGTATCGTATTGTGACCTTTGTAGTGTGATACATATCATGACATTGTTGTTGATACACAGCCCTATTAAAATCCTCACAGAACCCTTTAGTAACCGCGTATCAAAACTAGCTATGTTTTTAAAATGATTTCCTTTAGTCTGCTGCTTTTTACACTCAACAATGCCATTAGACATCGAAGGAATAAGGAAAAATCTTAGCATGAAAGCCGTTATATTAGTGAGAATTCCTAACTAATATAGCTTTGAATGTTTTCTTGTTAGTATGGAATGTGTTTGTCTTATGTGTCCGGTTTTGAAGCTGTTTGTATGGAAACTGTCTTTTTTTAGCATTGTGTGTTAGTGTGATGGAACGCTGGAGGATCGTCTGCGTTTGAATGGTTCTGTGTGTGAGAGAGACTGATCAGAGGAAGCTTTGATCTCAGAAAGCATGGATTCCCCCTCCTCTGTCTTTAGGAGCGATACAGTATTATTTGAACACACACACCTGACACCTTTAAACCTGTGTAGTTACAATGCGACAAAGTGCCTTAACCAGACATGCTCCAATTGGTCTGTCCATTGAGAATGAGAACATATTTGTTGATTTATATCTAATATATAGTTATGATAAGCTGTATTTTGCACCGATGAGAATTTATTCCTGAGAATATGGTATGGAATGTCGGATTACATGACTGAGAAAGAGAAAGACACTCTGTACAGTAAAGTAGAACAGCAAGAAAAAGAGATAAAGGCAATCTGCTCTCCGCTTCGCAATTCCTGGAAACACAGTGAGAGTGAATCTATTTCTTTTTCCTGGTGACATCAATAGCTAATCGCCATGGAAAACTCGATAGGAAGTGGTCCTCATCCAGAGGAAGGGGTCCCACTTCCTGTCCCGTTGTGGGCACACTCTCTGCTCATCCTAAACTGTACAGAACTCTGAGTTAAACATATCAGGAGAACAGTGCCCTCTGCAGCCTTCACCTTGTTCATTTGAGACTACTGTTAAGTCTTTTTAGTCATTCTGGACCATTCAGTGATCTGGACGAATGAATATCTTATCTGCAACTATTCTTGGTCTTAGAGAGTGTGCTTTCTCTGAGTAAGTAATCACAGAGGATATGAGATCTCGTTGTGCATGTACAGTATTGTTCAAAATAATAGCAGTACAATGTGACTAACCAGAATAATCAAGGTTTTTAGTATATTTTTTATTGCTACGTGGCAAACAAGTTACCAGTAGGTTCAGTAGATTGTCAGAAAACAAACAAGACCCAGCATTCATGATATGCACGCTCTTAAGGCTGTGCAATTGGGCAATTAGTTGAAAGGGGTGTGTTCAAAAAAATAGCAGTGTCTACCTTTGACTGTACAAACTCAAAACTATTTTGTACAAAAAAAATTTTTTTCTGGGATTTAGCAATCCTGTGAATCACTAAACTAATATTTAGTTGTATGACCACAGTTTTTTAAAACTGCTTGACATCTGTGTGGCATGGAGTCAACCAACTTGTGGCACCTCTCAGCTGTTATTCCACTCCATGATTCTTTAACAACATTCCACAATTCATTCACATTTCTTGGTTGTCAACTAATCAACTTTTTAATCAAAGTACGCTGTTCTTCTGAACAATGTCTTGAACGACCCATTTTCCTCAGCTTTCAAATGCATGTTCAACAAGTGTTGGCTTCATCCTTAAATAGGGGCCACCTGATTCACACCTGTTTCTTCACAAAATTGATGACCTCAGTGATTGAATGCCACAATGCTATTTTTTTGAACACACCCCTTTCAACTAATTCAACTAATTGCCCAGTTGCACAGCCTTAAGAGCGTGCATATCATGAATCCTGGGTCCCATTTGTTTTCTGAGAATCTACTGAACCTACTGGTAACTTGTTTGCCACGTAGCAATAAAAAAATATACGAAAAACCTTGATTATTCTGGTTAGTCACATTGTACTGCTATTATTTTGAACAATACTGTATGTCTTATAGAAGTTGAAGGTATAATTTCATATAAGCTTTGCTTTTGTATCCTTAGATGCTCTTTATTTAAGGTTGAGAGTACATATGTCAAAAAGGAATTGCACATTTAGTACCCTCAAACATGACCTTAAAGCTTTAAACTAAGGTACTAATATTATCCCACATGGGTTAAAATGGCCCAGAAATGTTCCTTAAGGTTCAGTCTTTCCACATTGTTTTTCTGGAAGTGTACCAGCACCGACAACACTCTTTTCTTATTGCATAACTTCATGTAGGTGTTTGCCTCAATTTTTTGTTTTCGACGTCTCTCTAATAACTGTCAGGCTTGCGGGGTGTTCACAGGATGCATTCTTGTGCTAAAGAACATTATGATAAGCTGCATCTGAACAGAACAGAAATGTTGAAATGTTTTTATCCTCTTAAGGCCACACGTACAGAACAAGTTACAGCGTATAAACACATGACGTGCAGGGTTGTTTATTTAGAAACTAAGCAGGTCTTAAGATACATTTTTAAAAATCTGAACTTCTTTTAACTTAAAGGGATAGTTCACCCACAAATGAATGTTAGCTTTTATTTTGCTCTCCCTGAGGCCAGATGTAAGTGACGTTTTCCTTCAGTTGAATAGTAAAGAAGATTTTTGGGTGAAACAGTCAGAAAAACCTACAGGCAAGACCAAATTAAAACCCATGGTTCCTAACGATACATTGAGAGCTTATGAAGCAAAACAGTCAGTCTGTGCAAGAAAATGAACATTATTTACAACATTATTACCTTAATGTTTACTAAAACTTTATTACCTACAACATCCACAGCCTGGATAAATAGTCACCTACATCTTGGATGGCCTGAGTGTGAGTAAATTAACAGCAAATGTTCATTTTGGGTGAACTATGCCAAGAGCATTTTTAGAATACTTTGTCATACTCAAGATGCTGCTAAGACACAAGACATAGTATGTTGATCAATGAAAACTTCCCAAAAGTTGTTCCATTTCAGAAATTTGCTGTGTTCTCACTTGATTTCAAATTGAAATATATGTGCAGATGTGCATTCCTACTAGATCTGCACAATTAATCGTTTAAAGACCGAGATCTCGATCGTGACCAGTGCGATCTTATTCATGAATGACAACAAATCAGCTATGTCTGTTACGACTATTTCACATTGCGCGTGTCAGTGGAGCATGAGAAGCACATTTTGTTAAAAAGTTTATAGTTTGGGTATAAACACATTAACTACAGCAGCGATCAAAATGAAAGCATCTGAACACTTGTGCGTAATTTAACGTTTTTCTCTTCTGCCAGGAGGTGGCGACAACTGGCCGTTCAAAAAAGTATTTGTCATTGAATTCATTTAGGAGACTGTGAATTGAGAAAAAGGTATTTATGAATTGAGATAATGACTCCTTGAACATTTTTTTGTTCAGATTAATATATTTTTTAAAGACTTAAGCAATGAACATTTTGTCAGAGCCACTAGTCAATTATTTTGTTTAGTTTTCTAATCTGTTTTTCTTCAGAATCGTGAGAGAATCATCAAATTTCAATTTATACATAAAAAAAACAACATGATTCTCAATTTATCCAGAATTGTGCAGCTATGATTCCTACCTGCCAAACATTTTTGTAGTGTCTAAGCACCCACAGTTCCATTGGTGATAAACATAGAAAATGGTTAAAAACTGTTTTTAGGTAGTTTTGACTCTCCCAGACTACCTTGCAGAAAGTATGTGCTATTTTTACAGCAATATGACGTGTGCAGGATTAAGTATCACAGTAGTAAGTCCCTGTAGTACCTGTTTAATGTGTAGTTCAGGGAGAAGAGCAAGCACCGGTTCTGTACTCATGCCTCTGGACTAATGAAGGCCGATGGGGGCCGGTTTGATTGGGCACCGTGTGCGGTCTCCCGGTGGCCTATTAAAATGACCACGCTCAACTGTGCAAGAAGCTCTCTCGCGATCTGTCTTGACTGCCGATCAGTCTCATTTGCCCATTTCTTTCCCTCTTTCAAGCTGCCTTCAGTCAGCCTCATAAATTCACAGCGCTATTGCCGTTAATTGTAGTACACTGAATAAATGTTTCCAGAGCTAAATTGGGTGTAGTTAAGTACTTCGTTCACAGTGAGCGTGATATAAAATACCCTGCCAGCCGCCCCAGTAGACAGCTGATAGACTGCGAGGACTGCAGTAGTAGAGATGCCATAGTGTATAACTGCCATTTACTTCTTTATGTGAGGCATTACCTTAAAATATTGACTTATAATTATTGTCTCTCTAGACAGAGAAAGGGAGTGCTCTCCACGAAGCGGCCCTCTTTGGAAAGATGGATGTAGTTCAGCTACTGCTTGACTCAGGTATGTCTTTCAGAAGTGCATGTGTGTGTGGGGTTATGATGAGGATGGTGCATGGCCGTGGTTTGTTTAAACTACTTGTGACCTGTGACCTAACAGCTTCCCTGTCAGTTCCAGCTGTGGAACAGGAAGTGGAGATTGGGGAGCTTCCTGTCATAGGGAAAGGGCGGTGTGATTGTTCTGCCATGGGTTTATTGTTATGGAAAGTTTTATTCCGGGAAAAATGTTTTTTTTGTGTGTTTTTTTATGTTTTTTTTTTTTAAGTTTCAAATTAGTAGTTTTATTTTTTATGCATTTTTTGTTTGTATTAATAAATAAAATATTATAATACAAATTGGAATATTAATTCAATTCAGAACATTCAATATTGTTTTTTATCTATAATTTTCAGTATTTTTATTTTTACACATTTAAAGTCAGTGTTCGGTTTTAGTCTCTATTTGTTTTTAACAATAAATCTAAATAAATTAGAAATGTTCAGAAAAGGTGTTTTTTTTGTCATTGTAGGCAGATGTATTGGTTGGTTTTGTGGGGTTGCATGATCAGAAATAAAATATTATAAACATACATTAATATATATTATAAATGTAAAGGTAAATAATATACTGTAGTTATTATACAAAATATACAACATGCAAATTAAAAACATTTATGTCTTATTAAAGCTAATCTGAAAGTGAATATCAAAAACTCTTTTCCTCAGGGATTGATGCCAGCATCAGAGATTGCCAAGGAAGAACTGTTCTAGACATTCTAAGAGAACATCCGTCTCAGAAATCACAACAAATGGCTTCTCTCATACAAGGTAAAGTACTTCCCAGACACACACACATTTAAACTTTTTTTAAAGTAAATAAAGCCTTTGAAACACACACAAGCACACTCACACACACGTGCACAACCAGATGAGGGAGCGTGTTCTCGGTGGAAATCGGAAGAATGATGCTTGCAGTTTGATAAAATTTGTTTCAGGAAGTTTGTGTAAGATTGAGAACAATGGTTGTTCAGTGTGTATGAGAAATCCATGTTCCCTCACATTTCTAAAAAGCTACGAATACTTAGAATACCTTCTTGATGAGGTTTACGTGGGATTTCGGGATTATTACATGTTTATTACATTGTTATACACATATTATAACAACATTGGGATTATAACATCTAGATGATTCTAAAGTTGGTTTGTCTTCCTTCATGTACTGATTGAAGCAAACTCATTCTTTCCAGTAGAGTTGATCACACAGCACAGAAGACGTTGGGTGTTTGAATCCACTGTTCCATCTCTGCTTTCAGAAACACACCCTCATAAAAGAATATGGTGTGGTTATCTGGTTTTGGAATTAAATTCAGTTTAGCTCTCTTGTTGTTTCCATCCACTTTATGCCCAGGGTTATAGATTTCTGTGGGTTGTGAAATGCAGTCTTGAGAGTTGAGGTACTGCTCAAAAATGTCTCTTTTTGACACATGTGAAGTCTAAATCACCCGTCATCTTACATGACTGAGGCAACATTACAGTTCTCTTCCCTGCTTCTGTGTGGTCAATGAGCCAGAATCCCCAGCGTGAAAGGCATTTCAAACTCAAGCTTGCTGTGGTTTTATAATCTACAGTCTTTGACGGGACTCAGAAACTATTGTTTACAAGTTTACCACGTGGCTTGTGCAGCCTATAGCTGTTTAGAGCTACAGTTACAGACGCCACATTTTGGTTTTCACCATTTTAAAGTGCTTTTCTTTAACCCTGTGTAAAACCTGACTTATGAAATAATGCTCAGAAAAAAAAATATATATATATATATACTTAAATTGAACAGTAAAAACAACAACAAAGTTTGCATATGTGTTTTCGGTAACACTTTAGTATAGTATAGTATATTAGCTGTTTATTAGTGCTTATAAAGTACATATAATGCATTACATCCATAATCCTACCCAATACCCTAAACTTAACAACTACCTTATAAACTATTAATAAGCAGCAAATAAGGAGTTAATTCAGGCAAAAGGCATAGTTAATGGTTAGTTAATAGTGAGAATTGGACCCTAAAATAAAGTTTTTTGTTGACTATCATATTGGATACAGCTGCCTTTTTTATGGCCCGTTAAGTATATAATAGGAAAACATGGAGCTTACACTCAAAAAAAAATAAAAAAAATAAAAATATAGCCTCAGTTTTATTCTAAACTATGAGAAAAAAAGCAGTTTGGTGCAATATAGCAGAATACTTACATAAATGTATATAAACATTAATAATTATCAGTTGTGACTATGTCAGTAAACACTTTATATCCCAATAATATGCCTTCATAAAATGATACTTGTAATGCAGTGCAATACACTGATGATTAAGAAATGTACGAACAAATACTCCTCAAAGGCCTGATGTATCATATTTCATACTCACATTTTAACATGATTGTTTGGGCACACTTTATTTTAAGGTCCAGTTCTCGCCATTAACAAACCTTTAACTCCTAATTTGCTGTTTATTAATAGTTAGTAAGCTAGTTGTTAAATTTTAAGGTCCAGTTCTCACCATTTACAAACCTTTAACTCCTAATTTGCTGTTTATTAATAGCTAGTAAGATAGTTGTTAAATTGAGGTATTGGGTAGGATTATGAATGTAGAATATGGTCATGCAGAGTATGTGCCTTATAAGTACTAATAAACAGGCAATATGTTAATAATAGACATGCTAAAAGCTACTAGTTTATAGTGATAATTTGTCCCTATACTAAAGTGTTACCGATTTTTCAAAAAAACTATGTATGCATAACCAAATAATCAGGCAAGTGTCTTTCTTGAAATATTACAAACAGCATAAAAGTTATTCTGATGTTTAAGATTTGTGTACCACAATCTGAAGAAGACATTTTTCGAATGCTGCAAAATGCCTTTTACTTGCTGAAAAAGTATAAACGATTAATCGGATGACAAGAGGCATGTAATAAATGTTTTTTCATCAAATTTTGATCTGAAGATAAGAAATTAGTGGTCTTAGAAATTTGCTGTAGTTCTGTAAATTAATTGATCTCTATCTTTCTAGATTATATGATGTCGGATTGTGACGAAGGGAATTTTCATGAAGATTTTGCCCGTCAGCGTCCAATACCGACACCACGCACATCAATACCCTCACCTGTGCCCTCTCCATCTCTACGGCATAAAAGTATGTATGTGGGATATATTTGTATGAAAACAAGTTTTTAATGCAATAAAATAAAATCATCACAGAATTATTGTATTTAATAAATATAAATATGATATTTTAACACCTAAATGCAATTGTTCAGTTAAAAAAGCAAGCATGCTCGTACTCTCAAAGAGAATGACTGCTGCCATGTGTTTGGTGTATTTTAGTGTGCAGTGTGACACCTAGTGGTCAAGGGATAGTATTACAGAGCTTTGTCTGCTACTTTGTCTTACTCTGGCAAAGGTTTTACTGTTTAATCCAGTGTTTGCACACATAAATCACTTAATCCATTCATCATCATATTCTTAATTTTAAAATAAATAGCATTTTGCTAAGTTTTTATTTCATAAAATGGAAACAAACTGACATAAAAGACTATCAGTGCATGTTCATTATAAAGAAAGTGCAGTCAGCAGCGCTCCCAGTGGTCAGATGTTGCAGTGCAGCCCATTCCCATGTGGTCCCTTTGTGCTGGTGCGTCTTTCGTTCCAGCTGGGCCAGCATTTTGGTAATGATCACAGGTGAATCTGAGAGTCTGCCAGCCACAAAATGACTGTTAGTAAGCACACTAAGCCCATGCCAGAAAACAAGCATTTGTCCCAGATTAAATACTGAAAAATAGACAAAAGAGTATAATAATAAATAAGATGAATGCTACGTAATATGCATTTATTTAAAAGCTCTTAATAGAGAATTTTGATGTGCTTTTGGTATAGTGATATAGTCTGTAGTTACATAAAACTTCAGTTTTAATATTGTTGTGTTAGTTTAACTTGCATAATTGCACGGGGATATATATATATATATAGGGAGAGAGAGAGAGAGAGAGAGAGAGAGAAATAGTGAAAATGTTTTATCAAAAATAAAAATTGTATATTAATATAAAAATGTATCGTTTAAATGTAGTACTTTAGATAAAAATATATAGAATAAGACTAAATGAAGATCATCACATGACACAGATTCAAGTCTTTCATACTGCGGCAGACTGTCCATTAATAAGAAAGATTTTTTTTTTCTATGTTTTACCATAAACTCATTATTCTTTCATTTAAATTCATAGTTTGCTCTCTCTCTCTCTCTCCCTTTGTAGATGACGCAGTAACGGGGGAGTTGTCCAAGTTGCTGAATGAAATAAAGATCTGCCGTGATAAGGATTGCTCCTTTGAGGAGCTGTGTCAGACCATCTCTTCTCACTCTCAGTCCATGGAGAGCTTCGGCAGTGGGCGGCTGTCTGACGAGGAACGAAACGGCACACTCACTCGAATAAACAAGGTGTGCATTAAGAAGCAAATACAGTACACCAAATGTTTGCTTTTTTGCTGATTTTGAACCGTTTTTATGCCGTTAAAGCAATATTTTATCAGATTATGCCCCACAAAGGTTTGTTCTCCAAGAATATAAAATGAATGACATCAGACCATTGGTATCAAGAGGTTTCTAATGAGCTTTGAATAATTATGAGTATTTCACTGTTGATGCACCGTGGCCAGCAGAGGGCAGAAGTAAACACTGGTATCCCTTCAATTTATATAATCTCACAAATACATATTTATAGCACTAAAACAGCCTCTGATTTAATCACTTACGTTATTTGACACAGACAGAATCACATTTTTGATCACATTGCTGGCTTAGGGAGTGACTTTAACCTTATGTAATGGATAGAAGGCGTTAGAAGAGTGTGTGACAGAGTGGACGTTTGCTAAAGGTGTCATGGTTTAGCTGTCACAGTGACCACTGGATAACGGTTTACTCTCCTGCGTTTGTCTGATCAATACAATTAAATGTGGAGTTGGGTCAATCAATCAAAGTCTGCAGAGCCCAGATAAACAAGCAAAGACACGCATGCACACAAACACTCTTCTGAGCCGTCCGGTCGATTCCAGTCACGTGTGTAAAAAAAAACAAAAAAAACTAAGACTTGACTGAAGGGGTTGGAGTTGTTTGCAAAGTCTATAAAAGGGTTCTGGGAACAATTACTTGCTAGACATTATGCCTGCCGTTCACAAAACAGTTATTTTAATTAACTAATTAATAATGACATATTTCTTGCAGATGTCTGAGAAATTGTTTAAATATTTTCCATTATATTTGCAGCAAACAATCATTGTTTTACATAATCGTTTCATAATTAAAATATGAAATGTTTTTGTATGTGTTATTCGTATATGGTCATACTGTATGTTTTTTGTGGCTCAACACTAGGAATGTGTTTCTACATGGAGTTCTGGAGCTACAAAAGATAAATAGCTCAAATGTTCAGCAAAAGAATCAGACAGAACGAGTCATTGAGAGTCAGACTATTATTGGCACATATTTAAACCATGAATCAGGTTGCAATTCCTCTAAAAAAGTCACAGAAACACTGTCCAAAAGGCACAGACAAGCAAAGCAAGTGTTCATGTTGGAATGTAGAGTGAAACAGAGACTTTTCAAAACTCAAAAGTTAAAATAAGTTCACTCTTTTACAGCACAGTTCCTCTGAACTTAAATAAGGAACATCAAGAACTTAGCCAGTTCTCTGTTGACATCTAATAAAAAAAAAGATATGCATCAAGTGTTATGGTTGCTATGCTCAAAAAAAAAAAAGGGGAAGTCGTGGCCTAATGGTTAGAGGGTTGGACTCCCAATCGAAGGGTTGTGAGTTCTAGTCTCGGGCCGGACGGAATTGTGGGTGAGGTGAGTGCATGTACAGTTTCTCTCTCCACCCTCAATACCACGACTTAGGTGCCCTTGAGCAAGGCATCGAACCCCCAACTGCTCCCCAGGCGCCGCAGCATAAATGGCTGCCCACTGCTCCGGGTGTGTGCTCACAGTGTGTGTGTGTGTTCACTGCTCTGTGTGTGTGCATTTCGAATGGGTTAAATGCAGAGCACGAATTCTGAGTATGGGTCACCATACTTGGCTGAATGTCACTTTCACTTTTAACTTTCACTCATCTTGGAGGCTTGCTTTAAAGCAAAATGGTGATTGGTCACTAAAACGTTAGGTTTTCTCGTATTTGTTTTTGTTTTTTTGTTGGAGTTGTCAGTTTCCTCCTCCTTATACAGTCTGTGACTTATCTTAAGCTTGTGTTATGATGGCGTGAACTGAGATCTGTATCTGTACTAGTCTGTGTGTACTACTCTCGTGACTGTATGTAACTGTGTATGTATGTATCTCTCTCCACCTGGTTGTAGCGGCCCACTCCCCCGTTGCCCCCAGCGATGGAAGAGGAGGAAAAGAGCTGTGGTCCATCAGGCCTGTGGGAGGCGCTCACTCCCTGCAACGGCTGCAGAAACCTGGGCTTTTCTCAGGTACACACACACTCACACTTCCCATCCTTATAATGCAGCTATAGACCCCTTAGTGGGTAAAGAATTTGTAAATATTTTACATATTTTAACATAAAACTAAATAAATAAAGAATATTAATACAGAAACCAGTCAATTAATATATAAAATGTATTTATTTATTTCTAATATTTCATATTAAAATCATTTCATATTTTATTTATTTTTAATAGTTTATTTAGAAATATAGTGATTGTTTATTTCTGTTTTTATATTTGTATACTTTGTGATTCTTTCCAAAAAAAAAGTCTGCATTTGATGTAATTTTTTTATTTTATATGCATAAAGTACACAAAATAGCCAGTAAATATAATAATATTTATACTAAATAATATAATTCCGATATTATTATGTATTATAATATAATAATATATATTTCAAGTAATATATTAAAGTTATAATAGTATAATATATTGTAATATAAAAATATAAATACATATATTTTCAAGTAGTAAATATGAAAAAGTTCTATATGAATAGATTTTTATATTTTGTATTTTTTTATATATAGTTTGTATATTTATTAATGCTGTCAATCGATTAAAAAAAATTAACTAATTAATCGCACATTTTTTTAAAATTAATCGCGATTAATCGCGATTAATCGCAATTAAAAGACTTAAACTTTTTGGATATGTAAATGTAAAATGTAAATAATTAATGTAAACTCAAGACAAAGAAACTATTTAAATTCAAAATATGATTGTTTATTGGAATTTTTGTTTAACTTGTAACACAGATTTTCTCATGTAAACAACATACCTGCAATAAACCATCAATATCCTCCAAATTAACTGTTGGCTTGAAAGCCATATTTATTACAGAAATAAAAACACAGGCATGTAAGTACCATTTGAATTTCAAAACAATCAATGCCAATAAAAAACAAAAATGATTTCCATGTTGAATTCTAAGTGGACTGCAAAAAAATTCCAAAGTATAGTCATTGCCAGTGCTTTAAGTGGGCCAGTACGCACTGGTACTCAGTACCGCCACTTCCAAATATAGCTCTTGAGCTTACCGCCACCTCTCCGTGCGCCCAGAACGTGCTTGTTCTGGACATCTGTTTTAATAGAGGTTTTAATCTTTTACCTGCACTGCCGATTTTCAGAGCGCCCTTCACAATGCAAGCTTCCTAATTCATCCCACCCAGAGCAGAAACTACATTACCCATTCACCCTTAAGTTATACAAGTGAATAGCGCATGTGTCGCTTTTCCCACTGTTAAGTGTCAACAACTCAACGTGGCCGGAGAAGGTGTGTGAAACTCGTTGTGAGTGTACACAACGCTCGGTTCGGTTAAAAATCAAATACAGTTAACAACAACACTTAATATGTTTTCTTGGCTTCAGACTCTGAATACTGCAAGAACAAGACCAGAATCAGATGATTCGCTGACTGATACCTCACCAAATTCGAACCCTATCACTGCAGGTCAGACTCAAGCTAATGAAGTAATGCGGGTCTTTCAGGAAGGGTGACCAGACGTCCCGAAAAATTCGGGACAGTCCCGAAATCTAAACTGTTGTCCCGACTCCCGAATCTGGCCCTAATTGTCCCGGAAGTTATACTAAAGCAAAATCTTGAGTATTTATTGTCTGATAAACATTAAAAACTGTCTGCGGAGGTTGAGTCGTCCTGCAGCCCCCGCTGGCTGTTCATTGGCTGCAGCATCTTTTTTCTAAGTTCTAAAAAATACCGTAGACGGCAAGGCACAAATTTAGATATTCATTTATCTAATTAATCTATAGCCTATGCACAAAGACAATATGATCTTTTTGTCCCCTTTTTGTTTTAAAGCTTGATGAAGAGAGAGAGCGCAAGTTGCTGCAGCTGCGAGGAGGACAGTGATGCACGCGCACAGGAGTGATTGACAGTTCGCGGCACTGTGTACAAAAAACACTCCGCTACACAATTATTTCCTTATTTTCGTTTAAGCTTATTAACGTTAGCGTTACAGAAAGGTCTGATTTACGCACTGTTACAGTCATTGTTTTTTTTTTTTTTTTTAAACAATGACATTTGAGTTCATGATTTTAATGTTGCTGTTTCTTGTGGCAGACTGAATGAAGAGTAATGTTTCTTGTGGCAGACTGAAGAGTAATCCGGCAGAGTTTTATACTGAAACCTTCCGTCTAAAAGTCCTTCCTTGGTCTTATCCATATTTCTTTGCACGTTGAACACACATAGGCCACAACTGGAAATAAAAAAAAACTGCAACCGCGTTAATTGCGTTATTTTTTTTTAACGCGTTAAATATTTCAAATTAATCGAATGCGTTAACGCGCTAATTTTGACAGCACTAATATTTATACACATTCATGTGTGTGTGTGTGTGTGTGTGTGTGTGTGTATTAGGGCTGGACAATATATGGAACAATATGATCCCGCAATCATCTTGAAACATGAACTCGATATAGCGTAGCATCAGGTGATAGGGATTTACCACTAATCACGGAACCGGCTTTACTGACGAGATGCACGTGATCATATTGTTCGATATATTGTCCAGTCCTAGTGCCGGTACTAGCAAGCTATACATAATAAAGTGGCCAGTGAGTATATGTGTCTATATATAGACACACACACACACACACACACACACACACACACACACACACACACTCACTGGCCACTTTATTAGGTATAGCTTGCTAAAACTGGGTTGGACCCGACCCAAACGTTTGCCTTCAGAAATGCCTTAATTCTTCGTGGCGTAGATTCAACAAGGTGTTGGAATCATTCCTCAGATATTTTGGTCCATGCTGACATGATAACTTCATGCAGTTGCAGCAGATTTGTCAGTTGCACATCTATGATGCAAATCTCCAGTTCCACCACATCCCAAAGCTGCTCTATTGGATTGAGATCTGGTGACTGTGGAGGCCATTTAAGTAAAGTGAACTCATTTTCATGTTCAAGAAACCAGTGTGAGATGATTTGAGCTTTGTGACATGGTGCATTACCCTGCTGGAAGTAGCCATCAGAAGATGGGCACACTGTAGTCATAAAGGGATGAACATGGTCAGCAATGATACTCAGGTAGGCCGTGACGTTTAAACAATGTTCACTTGGTACTAAGGGGCCCAAAGTGTGCCAAGAAAATATCCCCCACACCATTACACCACCACCAGCAGCCTGAACCATTGAGACAAGGCAGGATGGACCCACGCTTTCATGTTCTCTATGCCAAATTCTGACCCTATTCTGAATATTGCAGCAGAAATCAAGACTCATCAGACCAGGGTATCATTTTTCCAATCTTCTTTTGTCCAATTTTGGTAAGCCTGTGCAAATTGTAGCCTCTGTTTCCTGTTCTTAGCTGACAGGAGCGGCACCCAGTGTGGTCTTCTGCTGCTGTAGCTCACCTGCTTTAGGGTTCGACGTGTTGTGTGTTCAGAGATGGTATTCTGCATACCTTGGTTGTATTGAGTGTTTATTTGAGTTACTGTTGCCTTTCTATCATCTCTAACCAGCCCATTCTCCTCTGACCTCTGACATCAACAAGGCATTTTCGTCCTCACAACTGCTGCTCACTGGATATTTTATCTTTTTCGGACCATTCTCTGTAAACTCTAGAGATGGTTATGTGTGAAAATCCCAGGAGATCAGCGATTTCTGAAATACTCAGAGCAACCCGTCTGGCACCAACAACCATTCCACGTCCAAAGTCACTTAAACCCCCTCTTCTCCATTCTGATGCTCAGTATAAGCTTTTTAACTTCACAGACAAATGCAAGAAAAAACAGGTACGTTCGTTGTAGTATCATGTTGCTATGGAAGCTTTAGCCAACCTACAGTGAAGGTCTTCAAAGACTTCCTGGGCATTAAAAAAAAAAAACTATCTTTTTATCTTTAATTCTGATTGAGGATGAAAAGATGGATAAGGAAATATTCATGGTTTTATTTAAGGTTTGGCTTTCATAATGCCAGGCTGAGCAAGAGGGATTCCCGTCCCTCAGACAGGAAGTCTAGTTATCCCACAGGAAGTGTAATCATGTCACACGCTGGTCCGCCCACCTGCGCCATGTGAGGAGACCTCCCGCTACCATGGAAACAGGCATAGGCTCCAGCTTCAGGAAGAGTTGGGGTTCCTTGGACTGCGAGTCATACCTCTGCACCCACAAACCAATCCTGAACTCGGTCACTGGCTCTCCTCCACAGGGAGAGAGATGCATGCGGATTCCGAGGGGTTCTCGTAGTTGCTAGGAGACACAGAATTCATAAAGTGCAAGGCGTGGGATATCCACCCACTTCCCAATTGACAGATCTGAGTCTCCATCAAAACAGGTGCGTCACAGCACTGCGCAATAACATCCAGAGAAAACATCCAGAGATGGAGAGAGAGACTGGCTGTCGTCCTCTGCTTTCTCATTCAAGCTGTTCTCCAGCATTCCTCTGGCTCCCTTTTTTATTTTTCTATCCATTCAAGTTTTCACCATTCGTCTTTTCCTGTTATGTCATCTATTTGCGAATGTAAAATTGAGGCCTGTGTTTGTTGTTTTATCGGTTTGTACTGTTTTTTTTCTTCCTCTATTCCCAATGCTGCAGTCAGCAAATATGCTTTTAATGTTTATTCCGAAAACATATTGTGATTCCAGATCAGAGTAAGCGCTCCCATCAGTAGCAGCATCTGCTTTGCAGTGGTTTTCTCTGCAGATTAAATGACTGTTTACAAACACTCACTATGCGGTGACACTTCTGGATTGTTCTGGCAAACCGGAAAAGTGTTTTAGGTTAGGACTACAATATAATTGAATTGTAAATGACTGAAAATGCTTCACAATACAATATATACAACTATATGTGCTTTTAGGGGATGAAATTAATTTTTTCAATCACCAGTCAATTTGACTACTCAATTATATATATATATATATATATATATATATATATATATATATATATATATATATATATATATATATATATACTTTAAATTTAAAATTAAAACAATTAAAAATGGCAGTAGGTGGCAGTAAGTTACTGTTAAAGGGGTCATATGATGTTGCTAAAAAATAACGTTATTTTGGGTATTTGGTTTAATGGAATGTGTTTATGCGGTTTAAGTTTAAAAAAAAACAGATTATTTTCCAAATAATGTGCCTTAATGTTGCTCCTCTATTCCCCGCCCTTCTGAAACGCGTTGATTTTTTTTACAAAGCTCATCGTTCTGAAAAGTGAGGTGTACGCTGATTGGCCAGCTATCCAGTGCATTGTGATTGGCTGAATACCTCAAGCGTGTGACGGAAATGTTATGCCCCTTAACACTATGATGCCATCTCCTGGCACGACCAGAGAAAACCAATAAAACCCATTTCAAACTAGGCTTTTTTTGCATCCATTCGGGACATAATTACTGATTATAATGACTTCTACTGTCTTTCTATGCATTGCATTGCGTATCGCGCTGCGTAAACATTAAACCATGTCTGCATTTGTGATGGAGAAATGACAAACAACAAGCTCTTCTCTGCCCCAAACTCACATTTGAATCATCAGTGGCAAATTCTTCAAATATGTAAACATAGAGACGGTGAGTTAGAAGCGCCAGACTGTGAGTCAGAAACGCCAGACTGTCCTTGCAAAGTTGGAGTTGCCCCACTTTGTAAAAACAGCCTTTGTGCAAAGAGCCATTTTAGGCTACTGGTTCAGGAAACAGTCCACGTCCTCCATAAAACGCGCTGCACACATCTGAATATTTCATTTGACCTGTTCTGAAACAGTGTTGTAAATACAACTTAACCACTGATTTCTAGTTGTGCCCTCTTCTAGGAAGTCCAAACAAAGTAGTTTCACTTTCACAACGAAACACTTAGCAACTCCATGACATGGCGGTGGCAGCAACAGCTTTCTTTGCATGAACGTTTTGGCGGCGTTATGCACATAGTGCCCACTTCCCACATAGTGACACAGACATGTGGGGGCGTGTTTAAATGAAGCCTTTTAGGTAGGCATGGTTGACTGTTAACTTTTATAAAGAATATCTCTCTGGATTTTAGACTTTAGTTTTGCAAATTGGCTAGTGATTTAGGGATGAATTCTCACTATTGACTAGTTGCTTATTAGCATGCTTATTCTTAACATTTTGGCTGTTTATTAGTACTTATAAAACACATATACTGCATAAAAAATTCTACTTCTCCATCACAGGAATTAATTACATTTTACCACATATTACAATATAAATTTAATATATTATTATTTAATAATAATCACAATATTACTGTATTATCGATCAGATAAATGCAGAATTGGTGAGCAAAATAACCTACTTTTAAAAACAAAAAATGTTATCGGTCACAAACTTTCGAAACAGTAATGCATATAAAATGCTATAAAAACAGCACAGTATAACCATAGCACTGCCATCTCTATTCGAAGGGATCTGGAATTCCAGTCGCTTGTTATCCTGATCATTTAATCTATCGTTGTCCTCGGTTTGCATAAAACATCTCTATTACGCCTAAATTACTGCATTTCATTGCTTTAACAGGAGTAATTTCATTCTTCAGTCTTGTCTTGTCCAGCTCAATGATTTTGTGCTCTTGCAAAAGCCACTAATTACTGTATGGCTAATTAAGAGCTCTGGGAAGTGAAGTTTTTCATATGTGTTGTCCATTTTAATTGAACAGAATGGCTTTATGTGTCAGTAAACTTATGTCCCTGGCTCTCACTGACTGCCCAGTGTGATTTAGGAGCCGAGCCGCCGCTCACTGTTTCATAGATCACTCTAAAACAGCGCTGGATAAGAATCCTAAATGTCTGCTTGTATTTTATGAGCCGTTTAGAGCCAAATGCAGGAGATGGATCGAGGACGGGTTATATTGCATATAAATTTACAGCCTTCATAAAGCTGGATTCAACACAAACGCCTTATTAACGGATGAGTTATACAAATAAGTTGTTGTGAGAGGGATTCGAGTAATAAAAGTTCTTTACCACCAAATGAATGCTTTTGTTTGTGAGCTGAGCTCTTGAAACCAATTTAGTGTGTGGCATTAAAATTGTATGAATGACCACATTACTTCTGCTGTTCTTGGTGAGCCTTGATGTCGTCTCTGAATCTCCATTGTTGTTTAGAGCTTGGATTACTCACACGGGCACTGGGATAATATTAAGAAAAAGCCATGACTGTAGTTATTCCAAAGCAGCGGGCTCCCTCAAGTGATTGCATTAAATGTTTCCTCCGTCATATTTGTTTTAATCTTCATCCTCCTCCTCCTGCTCTCCCACAGTGTGGCATAATCTCTTTTGTATATCCGTGACTCATGTTTAAAATCTCAGAACCCCAGCGGTGGCTTCATCTACCGAGAAGGTTTCCGCACTTCCTCCTAGGTGCTAAGAGATAATTAGGGCAGCTAATGAATGTTAACTTCTCGCAGCCTGTGCAGGCTTGTGCGTGATAAGATGATGACGGCTTGTCCTGCATAAGAAAGTTCTGATGAGGACTCAAAGCTCAGAATACCCTCGGTCTCCCTACTGGCCCTTTGTGACTGTGTTTGGTTAACTAGCTGAGTTTCTCCTAACTGTCTGGCTTTTTTAAATGATCTGTCACTCTGTCCTCACACTCATGTCCTATTAGATTACTTTTAAAAGTCAGTGCAAGTTTGTTTGTTTTGTTTTAGAAACACAGAATGAAACTATTGATGCCTCATCCGCAATAAAAATGTATGTACCTAAGTCTCATTGGCTGTTTTTAATCCCTTCGATTATGTCTTGCCTCGATTTCCTGTTTCAGAAGGAAATGTGATAAAAACTGTGATACTCAAGTGGTTTAATTGTGTCTACTAGAAAGCCCAAGCTTTTTTAACTAGAGCTTTGTCTCCTGAAAAACAAAAACATAAGGAACAAAATATTGATTGGTCTATATTGATGGGTCTTGTGACAAATACACTGGCTAATATATAATGCAGTAACACAATAGTCACAAATATACTGGGGGATTTTCTTCAGATTTACTTCTTAATGTGAAATGCTAAAAGGCAGTAAAATGTTAATTTTGGATCCTAGTTGTAAGCATTCATGACTAAACAATCCTTCAAAACCAGTAGTCCTCTTTGACCTGCAGATGCACCCTTCTGTTTTATCTCATCCCTATGGATTGAGCTGGTGTACTGAGGGAAAGCGTATCAGAGTTCATAGTTAAATCGGGAGCAGGTGCTAAATGTGTAAAGGTGTTTAATAGGAAAAGGGAATACCAGTAGTCAGGCATTTTTATGAAAGTCATAAGGGATTTCCATGTCTGTTTGCTAATTTTCTCTTTTATTGACACTGTAATTTGTCAGGCAGAAGGAGATTATTTTGGCTGGAAGTCTTTTATCGTGAAAATGGCTGTCTCAAACAGGCTACTTTATCTTACTGAATTTATTTCTTTGTAGTTCTTTCGTTTTCCCCGCTTATTGTTTGTTCGGTTCATAATGAAGCCTTGCTGTGAGGCGTATTGCAACAAAATTGTGTAAGCCAGAGGCTTGTCTGTATCAGTGAACTTTTCTGACTTCCTTCCCCCTGCCGGTATCATCTCTGCATGCAAAGACCTCCTCTAAAGCACATGACCAAACTTATCTTCCCTCTCTCGCTTTATATCAATCCCTCTATCTGTTCAGAGAAGGTCTCTGAGGGCCTTTTATGCTGTGGGGTCCTCCTCCAAAATATGCAGAGCTCAGATTAGAACAGCACAGGAAATGGCAGTGGCCATTCAGATCAGATACTGTATCAACTGAGAAACAGCAGTGACAGAACTCCGGGTAAATGTGAAGAAAACCAAAGGGAATAAAGTGAAAAGAGCTGATTAAAGAAGAAAAGGAGTAAGGGAGGAAGACAAGAGTTAAGCCGACTGTAAAGGCTGTCAGGCCCCAGTCACATGTGCGGCTGAAGATTGCAGACGTGACTGAGGGCCGTCCCGGCAGATTTCCTATTTGGATCCGAGTGCAGCAACTGCAGCCCTGCATCAGGACGCTAATTACTGACCTGAACCGCTTCTGTTTGTTTTGCAGTCTTCCTTTTCAGAGTAAAAAAAAAAAGAAGTTCCTGTCTCTGCTGTCAGAGAGAGGCAGAGAGAGAGAACAAGAGTTGTAGTGTCCTCGGACAGTCGGGCGCAGCGGGGTCATTTTGTTAATACGCAGAAGGATTGACATTTTTTACAGTTACTGTGAAGAAAAACGGCTCCGCATGAGATAAACAGGTACTGATCTATTTTACTGTAAGTGTGAAGTCTATGCTTTGTGTGTATACAAGCTTAATTATAACATTGTCTGTAGAAGAGGCCTAAATCTGACAAAAAATTTAAATTATTGTTTTTAAATGATTATGGACATAATTATAAAACTGTATATGTGATTATAATTGTATTATATATTTTATTTTATTAAGATTATTGTATTGCAATCGTAATTATCGGCTTTCTTGTTATTTATTAATTATTACATTTTTCCAATTCTAAATGTTTTCGTCGTCATATTATTTCACCAGCAGTATAACCGGAGAATCGTCATCCATAACTTTGCTGTAGTTTTTTTCTCATTCTGTGTGGCCAGTGTGTAGTTTCCTGTGTAAGCGTGTGCATGCTAGCGTACAACGCAGGAAACCACGGATTCAAAGGCCGTCCATTTCCCCTCCTTCCTGCTCTCTAAGTATTTTCCTCAGCGTATGCCCAGCTCCTCTCTCCTGCCCCACCATTCTATTAAAACCGACACATAAAGTCCAAACGTAAGTTCTTGTGAATGCAGCTTTGATCTCTATCTCTGTTTCTCTCTTTCTTACCTCTCTAATATTCTGTCTGTTGATTTCTCTCGGGAATGCTTCTGTTCTTCCTGACGAGCTTCGTTCAGTGTGTCTTCACAAATTAAGGGAGAGGGGAAAACCATCATTAGAGGAGTTTGTAGAATAGGAGAAATGCGCAGATAGTTTACATGGAAAGGGGCAATTGAAGATGAGATGAAGATCTGAAGGCACATTCCTAACCCTAAGTTTTAAACTTAAGCATGTAACTTCTCGCTTGTGGGTGGACTTTTTGACTTTGGCCTGTAATCAACCACCTACTGTAGCAACCATCCAGGAGACCGTAACATTGGGGAAGTGACCTTTCCAAGCGCCACTCAAATTTCTTCCAGAAAAACATACAAAAAAACTTGTTGTAAAACTGTAACCACCAAGAACAACCTGGCAACCACCCATAAAAATGAATTCTGCATACACTCTAAAAAGAAAAGGTGCTAAATAGCACTAAAAGTGGTTCTTTGGCTCGTAATCATAGGGGAACCACTTTAAGTGCCATATAGCACTTATCTTTAAAGGTGCTATACAGCACCTTTGTCAAATGGTGCTATGTAGAACCATAAGAGGTGCCATAAAGCACCTTGATTGTTTACAATTTCTTCAACAAAAATGGCGCTCCACATTGGTTCTTTGGGTCGTTATAGGGGAACCTCTTTTGGCATTAATGGCACTTAAGCTTCACAGCACATTTGTCAAATAGTGCTTTATAGAAATTTTTTTTAGGTAGTAGGCCATTATCATATCATTATACTTCAATGTTTGAGTCAATATGCTTCTAAATGACGATTTTATACCAAATCATGGATTGAAAGATTCAAAACCCTGTACTAAAAGCTTACTGATAAAGAAAATACATTACACTTTTAACAGTTTAATTCATTTATTTTAGTTGCAAATATAATCAGTGCTTTTTAACTAACAACACTGGCTGAAAAAATAGAAAATGGAATATGAGAGAGAGACAGAGAGACTCTATGCACAGATTGAGCTGTACACTCTTTTAATTGTGACGGGAAGTCCGGCTGCATCCTTCATTTTTAAGACAATGCACTCCAGGAAGGTCAGTGTCTTTTTCAGTCCTTTAGGATATTGGATCCCAAACAGAAAATATGTGCAAAGGATGAGGCCCAGTGCCATTGAGATGTCCTCACTCTCCTCAGTAATGGACTGGCCATCCAACATGACGACAATGTGGTCGTATTGCATGGGATTACCCTCCCTGCAGCCTTTGAGCACCATTTTAGGTGTTGGTGTGTCAGGAGGGCAGGTCTGAGCATGGCCCTGGGGGAGAAGGGATAATAGCATTAACCATCTTCATTTATTTGAAAGGCAAACCTTAAATAGTTGAATAAAACAGTAAGCCCATTGAAGCAGTTGTTTTTGTGAATTTAAGGAGCGGAGTGCCTAAAACCCCCTTGCTGTTCTACATCCAATGTAAAACATGGATTCAAAGAACTTATTGCATTTATAAAACTTACTCCATAAAAATATTTTAATATTTTATTCACAAAATAAAAACCAGCAACAAAAAATTACACATTTATTCATCTGCCAAGCAATGTGGTTTAAAGAGGTTACTAAGCAACATATGCAGCAGCAAAGACCGTGACAAACAGCACTTGCGCAGTAATATTATTAGGTACAACTGTGTAGGAATCACAAAACAGCACTTGCCTCGAGTACCTTATTGCTTTTATAAAACGGTTGCCACACAATACCAATATTAAAGGCGAAAAATGTGTATCTATTCAACTTTCATGAAGTAAAATCACTAAAAGCATTCCTTCTGCTGAAAAAAAAAAAAGTCCCTGTCCAGCCGTAAACAGCAACAGAAGTTACATATATTATTTTGCCAAAAGATGGAGGCAAAGACTGTCTTTATGAGTGAGTCATCTGGAATCGGTAGAGAAGGACGTTTATATTGGAAGGCTCTGAGTCAAACTTGTTATCACGAGGAAGGAAGATGCAACTGACATGACTATAGGCATGAGAAAACCCCTTAACGTTGTGTTAGCAGACATTCAAAACGGATTATTTTATTACGAATATAGGACTCTCCTGAATACATGTCTACATGTCTACTGTAAATGCAAGTACACTCACTTTCTCGATCTTTCACAATACTCCACTAGGGCTGTGACGGTGGCTGATTTTTACCACCGCGGTGGTCATGGACCAACAACCGCCGGTGGCGCGGTGTTTAAAAAAAAAAAAAAAAATAAATATAAATATATATATATATATATATATATATATATATATAAAACATATAAAACATTAGTGTCAAAATTTGCTCATTAACGAAAGCGATAATTTTTTTCCAGTTTAACGTATTCAAATTATATTACGACGGTGGCAGGGATGGCCATCCACTCACAACTGCTGCTTCTGTCACTTTTTCTCATGACAAGAAGTGAATTTATTCATTCGCAGTCAGAATGACTGAACAGGAAACGTTTCAGACACGCGCTCCACTTCACTTTATTATCAGGTGCAAGTTAAGCGAACGCAGACGGTCCTGTGCTCAAAGACGGTGCGCGCTTCCTTTGTGCGTATCCTTTCATATCAAACTGCGAAATAAACTATGCAAGCAGTGTTCATGGAATTACCAAAAAAGGTGATTAAAGCTGACTTAAACTGTGCATGCATGTAATATTATTTATATAGGCTATATTAGGCCTATATACAGGATATATTTATATGTATGCACGTCTAGAAATCACTCATCTAACACATCCTATTTAACTCGTCAGTTCGTGTTTATTTGAGCACTCTGTCAGTGAACGCCGCCTGCAAAACACTAAAATAAATATCAAAGAAATAATGCTTATAATTAGTATTTTGTCGCGCTGCGTCGCTCGCGTCCGTTAGACAGGGTGTATTTAACTTTCTTATTTAGGCTATACACCCTGTCTAATGGACGCGAGTGACGCAGCGTGACAAAATACTCATTATAATCAGTGATGCTACACTGGATGCAGCACAACACGACATGATAAATCCCTGTCTGGTCTGTGAGGTACTGACACAGAGTTCAAATGTCCTGTATAGGCACTAGACAGACTAAACCTGTCGCAACGCAGTTGTGTTGTGTCCAAGGGAAAACCAAAGACACAAAGAGACCAGGAGGGAGGTGGAGCGGTGGAGGATCAGGGGGAGGGACGGAGGGCCAGATAAAATGGTAAAACAGAGACAAGAGGACCAGGTAGAATGGGGAAACAGAGACAAGAGGACCAGGTAGAATGGGGAAACAGAGACAAGACGACCAGGTAAAATGGGGAAACAGAGACAAGAGAAGTGCAACACAAAACAAGGAGTCCTGGAGGGTGGTGGACCGGCGGAGGATCAGGGGGAGGGACGGAGGGCCAGGTCCATAGGAGGAAACAGAAAGACACAGACAGGAGAACAAAAAAAAAAAAAAAAAAAACACAAAAAGTCCAAGAAGGACATCACGTGACGCCCACCAGGAGGAACAGAAGACCACCACAACCATGTAGTCAGGGCGGAAGCCCCCCAGGGCGGAGCAGAAGACCACCATAACCGTGTGGTCGGGACGGAAGCCCCCCAGGGCGGAGCAGAAGACCACCACAACCGTGTGGTCAGAACGGGTGCCCCCCAGGGCAGAGCAGAAGACCACCACATCCGTATGGTCGAGATCGGAGTCCCCCAGGGTGGAGCAGAAGACCACCACAACCGTGCGGCCGAACCAGACGCCCCCCAGGGCGGAGCAGAAGACCACCACAACCGTGTGGTCAGGGTGGAAGCCCCCCAGGGCGGAACAGAAGACCACCACGTCCGTGTGGTTGAACAAGATGCCCCCCACGGCAGAGCAGAAGACCACCACATCCTTGTGGTCGAGGCAGAAAGCTCCCAGGGCGGAGCAGAAGACCACCACATCCGTGCGGCCGAACCAACAGGAGGACAAGTCTGGTTGGGCAAGTCTGAAACATAGAACATGAGCATGTTAAGGGTAGCCTCCGTGGCCACAACAGGAACAGTCGGGTGCTCAGAGAGTTTGACTGAGACATGACGAGTCTCTGGAAGTTCCGCAGAGGCGAGGAGAGATTCTGGTAGTTCAGCAGAGACGTGGAACGGTTCTGGTAGTTCATCAGAGACGTGAAGAGGCTCTGGTAGTTCCATAGAGAAGTGACGAGACTCTGATAATCCCATGGTGTTTATACTGGATTCCAGAAGATCGGTGCTGACTTGACTTTGCTCATGAAGATTATTGGTGACTTGCATTTGTTCATGAAGATCATTGGTGACTTGTATTTGTTCATGAAGATCAATGTGACTTGCCTTTGTTCATGAAGATCAGTGGGTGACTTGAATTCTCCCATGAAGAACCCTGGTGACTTGACTCTGTTCTTGAAGGTCACTGGGTGACTTGACTCTGTCCTTGAAGGTCACCGGTGACTTGACTCTGTCCTTGAAGGTCCCTGGTGACTTGACTCTGTCCTTGAAGGTCACCGGTGACTTGACTCTGTCCTTGAAGGTCACCGGTGACTTGACTCTGTCCTTGAAGATCAACGGTGACTAGCCTTGACTCCGGAAGGTCCACGGTAACTAGCCCTGACTCTGGAAGGTCAACGGTGACTAGCCCTGATTCTGGAAGGTCAAAGGGGACTAACCCTGACTCTGGAAGGTCAATGGTGACTAACCCTGACCTGGAGGGTCCACGAGCACCTGCCTCGACTCTGGAGGGTCCACGAGTCCCTGGCTCGACTCTGGAGGGTCAACACGAACTAACCCTGACTCTGAAAGGTTGACAGTGACTGACCCTGACTCTGGAAAGTCGATGGTCACTAGCCCTGACTCTGGAAGGTCTACGGTGACTAACCCTGACTCTGGAGGGTCCACGAGCACCTGACTCGACTCTGGAGGGTCCACGAGCATCTGACTCTACTTATGAGGGTCAATCGGAACCTGACTCAACTCTGGAAATTCAACGGGCATCTGACTCGACTCTGAAGGTCAACAGGAAACTAGCCCTGACTCTGGAAGGTCGACGGTGATTAACCCTGACTCTTGAGGGTCCACAAGGACCTGACTCGACTCTGGAAGGTCAACAGGAACCTGACTTGACTCTGGAGGGTCAATTGTGGCTGTTATCAGGTACAGAGGCGATAGATAAGCAGCCATCTTGTGCCATAACTCTGGACCGGCAGCCATCTTGGGCCGTGGCGCTGGACCGGCAGCCATTTTTGGTCAGTGGCGCTGGGCCGGCAGCCATCTTGGAGAGTGGCACTGGGCCAGCGGCCATCTTGCATCATGGTGCTGGGCTGGCGGCCACCTTGTGCTGTGACGCTGGGCTGGCGGCCATCTTGGCAGTGGCGCTGGGCTGGCGGCCATCCTACCGGAAGAGACAGGAGTGGCTGGGGCATCCACGGACGCCGATGCTGCAAGTAGCCACACAAACTCCCAGAACCCGAATGTGTCCAATTGATCCAGTTCCTTCTGAGGAACGAGTCATCCAGTCCAGTATTACAATAGTCCTTAAAAGGGGGGGTGAAATGCTATTTCATGCTACAGAGTTTTTTACACTGTTAAAGAGTTGGATTCCCATGTTAAACAACATAAAACAACCGGTTTGTCATAAGTTTCGGAAGTTTTTTTCGAGTATGGGTCTGTGTGACGTTAGATGGAGCGGAATTTCCTTATATGGGTCCTAAGGGCACTTCTCCCGGAAGAGCGCGCGCGCCCTTAGAGCAGAGCAGAGATATTCACTGACCAGAGCGAGAGAGCGAAATGTCACAAAAGAAGTGTGTTTTTGGTTGCCAGGGCAAGACAACCCGCACAGATTACCAGTGGATGGAGTTTATTTTTACAGAGCATCAACGGAGTTTGTGCAAGTGTTTGTGTTTTTCCCTGCATTTCGAAGATGCTTGTTTTTACAAACAAGGCCCAGTT
>NC_039246.1:23678048-23714010 GCF_003368295.1 Carassius auratus
ACACAAATCACATTATATTGACAGTATGTTAGAAATGTAGAAAAGAAAAAATATTATTGATTTTTGGTCGTATTTTTCTCTCTGATATAGAACATTATAGCCGAGCATGAGATCAGGAATATCTCGTGTGCCGCGCAGGACCCTGAAGATCTGTCCACGTTTGCGTACATCACCAAGGACCTGAAATCCAGCCATCATTACTGCCATGTGTTTACAGCTTTTGATGTGGTTAGTAACACGTCAGAAATAAATGCACTTATGAACTTCCTGATGAAGTATAAATGAAAAGGAGACATTAAATCAAAGTTGCAAAAAATTCAGAGGAATATTACATTTTATAAATAAAAATAAAATCATTATTCAAATATTAATGAAAATATTTGTGGTTATGACTTTAAAGAAAAGTATAAAGGTTATAAAGGAGTTAAGATTAGTATCACTTTAATCAATATTATCAAATGAACATGACAAAAGGTCAAAAGTGGTGAAACTATGAAAGTCACTTTTGTTTTTGTTTTTTGTAATCATGATTAGTTAAATGTATAGTGATTATTCATATATAATATATTATAGATAATAAAAATTGTTTGTGAAATCACTTGGTCATTTTATAGCATCTATGCAGTCATTTAAAGTACAAACCACATTTTCTTATATTAAATAGCTTTGGTGGCATGTTTTTTACATTTTCAGTTAAGTAAACTTGATTTTTTTTTTTCTGTGTTACCGTCTGTCACAGTAACACCACAGAGCTGTCTCTGCGTCAGCTATTCACAACACATTAATAATTTATAATATGCTTAAAGCATGTTTTTAATCATTTAAAAATCACTAAGCTCTGAAATTAGGTGGAAATGAGGAAATGTAGCTGCCAAATGTAGTAGGCACTAAATTGAACTCAGATCTTGAGGGCATTTCCGTCATTTTCTCAACTGATTTGCAACAGCGTAGATCCCCCACAAGTGTGAATTGTGAGTTGATTTTTGAAAAGAGCATCTCTGATCGTCTCTGTGTGTTTTCATATAGAATCTGGCCTATGAGATTATCCTGACGTTGGGCCAGGCGTTTGAGGTGGCGTATCAGTTGGCCCTCCAGGCCAGAAAGAGCGGCCACGGGTCATCCACTCTGCAGAGAGCTTCGACAGCAAAACCCTCCAAACCTGTCCCTAAACCTCGCGTAAACATACGCAAGTCTGTGAGTCACTTTGCCCTTTCAGCACTAACACACGCACAAACACTGACTAGAGCCTCTAACCTCAGCCTGTCTCACCTCATCCATCCGTACATATGTACACCTACACTGCTGCCTGCACACCTTGAACACAATCTGTGTGTGCTCAAGCTGAGTGATGCATCATGGGAAACAAAGTCTCTGCTTTGAGCTGCTAGAATGTGTGACCAGAATTACATTTTGATTTGGTGTATTGATTGAAAATCTGGTGTTGATCCACTGGGTGTCAAAAGTTAAACTGTTATTAACAACAAAATCATTTGAATATGCCAATTTCTTATTATATCAATGTTGAAAACACTTAATATTTTTACGGAAACCATGATACTTTTCTAAATACCCAAAGAACCAGCATTCATGTGATTAAAGATTTTGTAAGTCATGTAAATGTAATTAGTGTGTAATGTTTTTTTTTTTTTTTTTTTATTAAAACATCAATGAATTTCTTTTGTAATATTGCTTTGATGGTTTTCGGAGTTATTATTATTAACTAATACTAGAAGGGGGAAAAAAAATCTAATCTTCAAACTCAATCTTACTTTATTTCAGCCAGTTGCCAAAGCAAACCTTTCTCATTTTCATTTAACTTCACATTATTAATATTAATTTAGTTTCACTAGACAAATTCAATTGAAATAAAAAAGACAAACTACTGTATATACCCATATGAAAAATACTAAAACATTAAGTAAAATTAAAATGAAAACAGAAAATATAAATATAAAAATCAACACCAATTCAAAATGTTAATAATAGTACCTCAATGATACAATATAAAACACTGATATATATTCAATATAACATTTTTAACAACACCATAACAGATAAATACTTTAAATTGTTGTTGCACATTATAGTTCACATCTTAGAATCTTATGTTTGTTAATTAAAATGGCTATTCTTTTAGGCCTAACTGTTTTGTTTTATTGTTTCAGAGGGAGCTTTTCTTGTCAATGTTATTTTATTAATATATTATTTTATCTTATCTTATCTGAAGGCCTAAAAAATTTTGTATCCGATCTGGCCCTCAACCTAAAATCTTTGATCATTAAAAACAGCACAGATGAAACATGAATTTATAAGCCATTGATTGATTCCGACATTCGCATCATCTTCTTAGAGGCGCGCCAATATTTAAAATCAATATTGAGAAATTTGTGTTTGGCAGTTTTTTCTTCCCGTCAGCAAAAGTTTATTTGCATTCACCCCAGTATGTCGCAGTCTGTCCCGAGGGACGGAGAGGTGAGTGTTTGATCTGTAAACGGCACACTCCATCTCCTCTCCCTTCAGTGTGTTTAAGGATGAAAGAGATTGATGAAAGCGTTTGCACGAAGCTCCAGCAAGTCGCTTCCTCCGGGGCAGCCTTCCTCTCCATCTGCCCTCATCCCAGTGCCCCTAGAGTGGGCACAGTACCTCCCTTCCCCCCTGCCACCAACAGGGATATTACCACTCTATGGAAGAGTCCCAGAATCATAAAAATAAAACACACCCTGCCTGTTGGAGTTGGATTACGATCAGGACAGAGAATAGACTGTTGCCTTGTTGAAAATAAACCGTTGCATTATTGAGTCCAGCTTGCAGAAATGACCCTCCCGGTGCTGCACTGTCTGTTTTAAAGACCACATAAATGTGCGTCTATGTTATTAGAGTATATATATCTGTACAAATATAGGGCCAATATGGCACTTTAAATGGAACCATGGCATAACAGAACCATGCATGCAGTGAGAGATGTGGCTGAAATGGGCTTTGTAAATTCAAATCTGGCTCGCAACATTTTCCAATCCTCACACAGAACAGCCTCATTGACAGCAACCAATCTGGCTTCAGACTGCCTTAATCTCAGTTGTTAAAGCACTAAGACTGGTAAGAGCGGAATCCAAATCTTCAGTACTTATCCTGCTTGATCTGTCCGCTGCTTTTGACACTGTTAACCACCAGATCATCCTATCAACCATACTGGCAAAGGGCATCTCAGGAACCACACTTGGTTTGAGTCTTACCTATCAGATAGGTCCTTCAAAGTATCTTGGAGAGGTGAGGTGTCCAAGTCACAACATCTAATTACTGGGGTGCCTCAGGGCTCAGTTCTTGGACCACTTCTCTTCTCTCTCTACATGGCATCATAAGGTTCTGTCATTCATACCACTGCTATGCTGATGACAATCAACCTACCTCTCATTCCATCCTGATGATCCAATGGTAGCTAGTCAGCTTGTCTAACATGCATTTCTTGCTGGATGATGGACCATCACCTTCAACTCAACCTTGCCAAGACAAAACTGCTTGTGGTTCCAGCAAACCCATCATTTCATCACACTTTCACCATCAAGTTAGGCACATCAACCATAACTCCTTAAGACCCAGAAGCCTTGGAGTTATGATTGATGATCAGCTGACTTTCTCAAACCACATTCTGCAGATTTGCTTTATTCAACATCAAGAAGATCAGGCCCTTTCTTTCGGAACATGTTTTTATATACAGCACATTTTTTTTATGTATATATTTTATTATTTCAAATAGTAAAAATGCCCTTAATTGAAGAGTCACCCATATGCATTCAAACGCAGGAGTGGACTCAAAGAAATGAACAGAACAGGTTGAAATAGAAAAAAGGGAGGGAAGGAATCTGTTCTGTATTGTGTCCATATGGACTAGAGGTACCTCAACATAATGAACAATTTCTCCTACACAAGGAAGAAATCAATATCTGAGTTACACCACACACAGTCACAGAGGATGCTGTTAGTGTTCAGAGTAACAATACACAAATAGTTTACTGTGCTTTGTACAGTAACAACTTTAGACAGTTTACAGTGCGATAGCTAGAGAAGTGTGCATTCTGTGCAAAATATGAGTAGTGCAAATACATTTAAAGTACTGTGACCAGAGCAGTAATAAAGCAGGTGCCGGTTAGATCAATTGGTGGTGTGGTGTGTAAAAAAAAAAATATATATATATATATATATATATATCATGTAGCAAACACTTTTATCCAAAGCGACTTGGGTATGAGGACAGTGGAGGCAATCAAAAACAACAAAAAGAGCAATGATACATAAGTGCTATAACAAGTCTCAGTTATCTTGAACACTGTACAAGTAGCAAGGGATTTTAAATAAATATAATAAATAAAAAGAAAACAGAGCAGTAATAAAGCAGGTGCCGGTTAGATCAATTGGTGGTGTGGTGTGTAAAAAAAAAAAAAAATATATATATATATATATATATATATATATATATATATATATATATATATATATATATATATATATATATATATATATATATATATATATTAGTGCTGTCAAAATTAGCGCGTTAACGCATTCGATTAATTTGAAATATTTAACGCGTTAAAATAAAATAACGCAATTAACGCGGTTGCAGTTTTTTTTTATTTCCAGTTGTGGCCTATGTGTGTTCAACGTGCAAAGAAATATGGATAAGACCAAGGAAGGACTTTTAGATGGAAAGTTTCAGTATAAAACTCTGCCGGATTACTCTTCAGTCTGCCACAAGAAACATTATGACTGTATGACTGTAACAGTGCATAAATCAGACCTTTCTGTAACGCTAACGTTAATAAGCTTAAACGAAAATAAAGAAATAATTGTGTAGCGGAGTATTTTTTGTACACAGTGCCGCGAACTGTCAATCACTCCTGTGCGCGTGCATCACTGTCCTCCTCAGCAGCAACTTGCGCTCTCTCTCTTCATCAAGCTTTAAAACAAAAAGGGGACAAAAATATCATATTGTCTTTGTGCATAGGCTATAGATTAATTAGATAAATGAATATCTAAATTTGTGCCTTGCCGTCTACGGTATTTTTTTAGAACTTAGAAAAAAGATGCTGCAGCCAATGAACAGCCAGCGGGGGCTGCAGGACGACTCAACCTCCGCAGACAGTTTTTAATGTTTATCAGACAATAAATACTCAAGATTTTGCTTTAGTATAACTCACAACGAGTTTCACACACCTTCTCCGGCCACGTTGAGTTGTTGACACTTAACAGTGGGGAAAGCGACACATGCGCTATTCACTTGTATAACTTAAGGGTGAATGGGTAATGTAGTTACTGCTCTGGGGTGGGATGAATTAGGAAGCTTGCATTGTGAAGGGCGCTCTGAAAATCGGCAGTGCAGGTAAAATCTATTAAAACAGATGTCCAAATGAGCGTACCGGTACGCTACAAGCACGTTCTGGGCGCACGGAGAGGTGGCGGTACGCTCAAGAGCTATATTTGGAAGTGGCGGTACTGAGTACTGGTGCTTACTGGCCCACTTAAAGCACTGGCAATGACTATACTTTGGAATTTTTTTGCAGTCCACTTAGAATTCAACATGGAAATCATTTTTGTTTTTTATTGACATTGATTGTTTTGAAATTCAAATGGTACTTACATGCCTGTGTTTTTATTTCTGTAATAAATATGGCTTTCAAGCCAACAGTTAATTTGGAGGATATTGATGGTTTATTGCAGGTATGTTGTTTACATGAGAAAATCTGTGTTACAAGTTTAAACAAAAACTCCTCAATGTCATCTAGCAGACACTTTTATCCAAAGCGACTTGGGTATGAGGACAGTGGAGGCAATCAAAAACAACAAAAAGAGCAATGATACATAAGTGCTATAACAAGTCTCAGTTATCTTGAACACTGTACAAGTAGCAAGGGATTTTAAATAAATATAATAAATAAAAAGAAAACAGAATAGAAAAAGAATAGAGCAAGCTAGTGTTAGAGGTCTCTAGAGGTGTGAAGTGTATTATTTTTGGCTCATTAAAAATTCATCTTGCTGCCGTGTTCTGGATTAATTGTAAAGGTTTGACAGAACTGGCTGGAAGACCTGTCAAGAGGGCATTGCAATAGTCTGTCCAGCCTGGACAGAACAAGAGCTTGAACAAGGAGTTGTGCTGCATGTTCCGAAAGAAAGGGCCTGATCTTCTTGATGTTGAATAAAATATAGAGTGAATCCATTTGAAGTAGTAGTTACGTGACACCGTACTAACAAAAAGTACCAATAACTATATTGAAGCTAGTTTAGCAGGCAGTATATTTTAAGTATATAACTATCCAATATTATAATTTATACATTTTGATACAATGAAAATCTCATTTCGGGGGAGAGCATTGAACATGAACAAATTAATGTTCTGAATATAACTATATCAACAAAAATACACCCTTATTAAATTTGTCAGTATTTTTAAGTTTGTAAGTACATTAAATTGACTTAAAAATTAAAGTACACACACACACACACACACACACACACACACATATATATATATATATATATATATATATATATATATATATATATAAACCTGAACGGCAGCTTTTAACCAATTTTAACACCTGAATTATCTACTATACATGTAGGTAGTTTAGTGTAGAAGTCTGGGTTGGGGGCAGGCCCAAAACAGTGAGATCCTGCCAGTTCTATTTGAAGTGTGTAATTTAAGATAAAAATCATCTAATTAAAGAATTACCTATATACATTAGTGTGTCGACCTTCCCAAGCTTTGACCTCAGTGACCTTTTTGTTCCGCCCCTAGGTCATGCCCCCCTCTAGCCACTGGTCCCTGGGGCATATTTTCACCCCGCACCGGCCGCCTCTTCATCCTTCTCCTCTTCCTCCTATCTCACGACTCCTCCATCCACACAAAGTTCAATTTCAGGTCTTCTTACATTTCCCTTACCTCGATTTCTTTTCACCCTTTTTTACCTTTTTATTTTTAGGGCTGTTGGTTACTTAAAATGGTGAATACAGTATGTATTTATTATTTATTGTATTTATTATTTACATTCATGTTAAATCGACAGCCCTAATGTGTTTTTTTTTTTGGTCTTTTTATTTTGCCCTTAATTTTGAACTCTCCCTTTCAAACATGAAATTTTCCTTTATTTATTAGACGACTCTTTCCAGCCAAACACATAATATTTCGGTGCTTCCATGTTTTCACTGTTATACACTAGATGGCGCTATTATTAAGCTCCTGAATGAGTACAGAATCTCCTGATCAAAATCACAGACGAGGAAGACACAGAATAGAGCTATCACATATGTAAGCAGAGGGATTTGAAAATGAATGCTATCATAGTCAGTAATCCAATAATTTGTCAGCTTTTTGCTCAATGTTGCTTTTTTAAAATTATTATTACCTGCATTCAAGTGTTGATTAAAAAAATGATTGAAGCTATAATTAAATTGGTTTTTGGTAAATTTTTATGCATTGCATGTTCATATATTCCAATAACAAAATATTCTGGGGGTCCATGAAATTGTAGTGAAAAAGATTTTAAAAAATGCTGCCGGTGCCAGGAAACTTTTCAGAATTGCTGAAAATAATTGTAACTCATTCCTTAGTTTGGGGGAAGGACAGACATCCTCCACATTAAATTATATATATTTTTTTAATTATTTTCTGTGGTAATCGATGTTTTGGGCTTTTCTCTAAACCAGACTATTCCTTTAACTGATTTCTTTCTATTATTTAACATTCTTTGTTCTGTTCGTTCATCTCTCCTTCTTTCCTGTCGTCCTTCGATGGTCCTTCCATCCTGAACATCAGCTGACTAAACACAGATAGAAATATTTTAAGAATTGTTATCCAAGACACCAACTCACCATTCCCTGAGCAGTTATCAAACCATTAAGCTCCTTTTCAGGTCGATGCCTCATATTAGAGGTTTATTGCGTAAGATTAGCGTCTGTTTCCTTTTTTAAAGCGTTTGGATGTGGAGAAGAATGAAGTTGGTGTGGGAGTGCGTGTTTGAGAGCAGTCAGAGGTAGCCAAGCAGTGTGAGGATTATGTTATTTGATATTCATACAGCTGCATATGGAAAAAGCTGATAAAGAACTCATGACAAGCCAAGAACAGACGTTAAGGACTCTGCGTCTGTGCACACGTGCGCTCCTTCTGAGCCATGTATAGCTCAGCTTTATGTGGAGCAAGGCTGAGCTGCCGTGGTAACAAGGAACAGTGTTTTGATTGGTTGATAAAGATGTACTAGTTGTAGGGTAGTTTTGACCACAGCAGATCTGCAAGATGGATATTATGTCACTGATACTTATATCATATTCCATATATGAATCACATATTATGATGTCATACACCAGGGCTTCTATTTTCACAAGTAATTAATATTATTATTATTAATAATAAAAAAACACTAAACCATAATGTGTAGGGTTAGGGTTAGTTGATAGATTACAAGATCATAAATTAGTTGAATTATTATAATTGAACATTAATAGTGAATGAATAGAAGTGACAGAATGTGATGTCATACTTTATTATTCTTGGTATATTTTAGTTTATTTTAATTATCATTATTACTTTTAAAGCTTTTATCAATGTAGATTTATGATCATTTCTACGTTTTTGTATTGTAACTAACTTTTAATTAGTTGTAGCATATGTATTTTTAATGGACATGAATTAACAATTAAAATGAACATCAAACGTCAACCTAAAAATTGTTGACTGTTGTTTAACTGACACGAACTAGAAAATTATCAAATGCTACCATGATATTAGTTTAAACTTGTGGTAATCGAATTTTACCCACGATCGATTCTTAGCCAGGAAGTTAAATTACGACACATCCTGCTGTCAAACTTTGTTGAAGTAACCTAAAGTTTAGTACAAAAAAAAAAAAGACACATTCTGTGCATACGCATAAGATTGAAAGCGAGCGGAACCCAAGATCTAGCATGGCTGCTTAAAGCCCCTAAATTATTAGCGTATCCCGACTCATGTCTTCCTTTTTCCTTTGTACACCTCAGATGGAGCAGCCCTCAATGGATCAAAAGGGCCACGCCAACGTCCCCTGGATAGTCGAGCCAGGACAGGAAGCCAAAAGAGGAGCAAACACCAAGTATGAGACCACTATTTTCTAATATACACCCAAAATACTGTCCACTCCTGTGTGTGTGCCTTACAGAGAGCGCCCTCTAGAGGCCCTCCATGGAGCCACGGGCCCAGTGACCTGTGACAAGCCCGCGTCTCTCCGCCCGGCCAAGCCCGCCCGTTTACTGTGGCTTCTGCATGACGACACTGCCGCTGTCTTTTCTCTCTTTCGATTTTTTGCCCCTCTCTTTCTCTCTCTTTCTCTATCGATCTATCTCTTGATCTTACTCGCCCCCCCACCCCCACCTCTCTGGCCGCAGCACGATACGGGAAGGTCCCGCCACACTGCCGATCCTCCTCCAAAGCACACAAAAAAAGTGTTGCAAGCGGTTGTTTTTCATTCAGTTTTTCCCCCTTACCTCTTTTGATTTCTCCTTCCCTCCGTTCCTCGCCATTCTTTCCTCGGTTTCTTCGGGAAGCGCCTCTTCAGCCTTTCCCCACCGCCCCCCTCGACTGCTTGAATGACAACTTAAAACCGTAATGCTGCTACAAGCCTTATAAACACACATGTTGTTTTTGAGAGTCGAGATTTGCTTTCTATCTTTCTTTCTGACTAGACAGCGTAGGGTTAGCAAGGCGGGAGGGAAACGGAGAGATTTTTGCGAGGTGGGGCATCCGAAACGGCTGGCATAGAAGTGGAGATTGGACTTCACACAAAGGACATTTTGCTTGTGTTGCTTCTTTCGTCTCGTAGCAAAGTTTTCATTTTTAGTACCAGCGCTTGTCAGAGAGAGAAAAAAAGTCTGCTGTAATTTAAATTCCCTTACTTAGGGGAGATTTTTTTGTTTTTTCTTCAACCGCACACAATTTATTAGCTTGTTTTAGTCGGTCAAAGCTTAAAACTAAATGGTGGATGCATAAGTTTGTCAGATAGCATTTAACGAAGGCTTGCTTTACGACGAGACACTCGTCAAAAATTGTCTCTGAAATTGCGCGTTCATAACTTTCCAAGATTTTTTTCCGTCATATTTTCTGTCTCTCCCTTCTTTTGGTTTGGCCTATGAATGAAAACCCGAGCCAGTCCTGAGACATGCAGTGTAGTTGATGGAAAGCATGCAGTCCGTGTGAACTGGAGAAGGGGGGGCTTTTTTTATGGACACTTTGGATAAGTGATGTGATTTCATTCACAGGGCAATGGCGGACGCCCATGTCTATTACAGTGGAATTCAGAGAATGTAGCCTGCCCCTAACATGGACCCTCACTCTCACACGCATTGCAAAAACGGACCGCAAATACGGAACCTAAAAGCGTCACCGGAGCCTCTCATATCGCACTTGTAAGGATTTGCACAAGGACTTTTTCGCCTGGGACTTGGCTTTCGCGTACAAGGACCGTCGACATGGACCCGTGGCCTTTTAACGAAACACTCGCATGCGCTCGCACACACACACTGCATAAAAACAATAGGAGGAGACTTTGGAATCGGAATGTACACTTTTCAAGAGGAAGCGATCCGAATCACGTTCTGAAGGATTTTGTCGTGTGAGAAACGGACTTGGGAAAGATTCGGATGACTACACTGACTTTTCACCGAATATCTAGTCCAAAATACCATGGCATGTCTGGGCTGGGATGAAAATGGACATTTACATGAATTGCTGTATTTTTTTCCTTTTCTGTTTTCTATGTTTCTTTCTTCTTCTTTTCCTTATTTCGTTTTTTTGTGGTTATTGATCTAAAAATATCAATATGCACAATGTGAAAGGACTCACTGCAGTAGACAACAATGAAATGGACACGTCTCGTGCCAAAATCACTACGGAGTGGTTGTTGACGTAATTGGTGACGCCATGCAGATTAGTATTCATATATTGGCAAGAAATTTTACTGTTTAATAGAGAACTATATTACCATTACTGTAAAATTTACAATTATTATAATTATTCTTCTTATTGTGCAATTCTCGTCTGATGTCGTCTTAATGTTACATTATTTTTTTATGACACGTTGAGCTCGAATACGTAGCCATCCGAGAAAACTAAACAAATATTATTCTAGTACTACGGAGGATGTTCGAACGTGTGGATGGCTCCACTTGTGTTTCAAATGAAAATATAAAAACAGATGTCTTATTTTCACTCATTGTCACTGTAGAATTTTGCCACAGTTATGTAAATAAATATTTTGTTGACTCATTGTTCATATATGTAATAAAAAAAACAAAGAAAAAACTTGTATTAAGAATGAGAAAAACAAATAAATAAATTGCATTGGTAAACAAGGTACCAAATTTGGCAGGTCAAAGTGCAACACATTAAAACAAAACAACAGTATGTGCAACGGGTTGATTTGTGACATCATTGCTGACTAACATGTGTAGATAGGCTTGGGCTTCCAGCACACAGATTTTGTAAGTTTGGTCTTTATTTATATTCTTGCAAAGCACACCGAATAAATCCAGATTGTAGATCCATTGTTCCTTCTGTGAGCCGTGTTCTTTTCTTTTCTCTCTGTATTTATTATGTGGTTTTATGTGTGGTGTGTTTAACATAGTCTGGAAATTGGCAGACTCGTGTCTTAATAGAAGATTCAAGACCGAGCCTACAGTGGGTTTTGGTTATAAAATTGGTTGGTATGCATATCTGTCTATCTATCTATTGTTTGGTGTTCTTTTTATTTGATGTTCTGTCACTCCGTGTCCATATCTAAAGATTGTTTGTGTTATCTGTGTATGTACTTATTAGTGGCCTCTGGGGAGCTGCACCAAATTACGATTCTGTAAAGCCAGAGATCATTTAAAAGATGGTTATGATAAGGACGTGAGTGTGCGTTTCAGGATAACTTCCCCCTCAGGCGGGGTGACATACGGTTCACTTCTCAAGCACTCTGTTTCCATGGAGCTAGTTTCTTTCTCCTCGTAGCTTGCTTAACACAGCTCGGTTATGTTCCAGGTACAGATGGAAACTACACAGCTAGTGTAAGACAAATGACTACTAGCACCTAACGAACCAATGCTCACGCTCACTGAAGGACATTTATACGACGAGCTAAATCATAGAGACCAAAAAGCTGCTTGCCGCGCTGATGGATTAGTTATTTTACAGTTTTTATAAACCTTAAAAAAAAAGAGAGAAGTTCGTAAAGCTTTTCTGTTATGTGTGCATCCAGTAGGCATTTCTAGCCTCGATTTGACCTGCAGCGCATTTTATTCCCCAATCTGTAAAGCGTTTACAGCATCTTTCTTTCAGAAAATATATATAATCATATATAATATATTAATCAGACAGCATTTCAAGGGCCGTTTACATCAGAAAGATAAGTTTGTGAGGTGAGACTATCCGACTGCCGTAACCTTTTATCAAATATCTGGCACTTTCCATTTCATGATGTTCTCACAAGAAAGCCAGAATGAGAGATAATGAGATAACTGTAGTCTTACGTCCCAGATGGCGCGTATCCCGAAGCCTCTGACTAAATTAAGTGTCAGGGGATAACCATTTATGTAATTATCTTACAGATCAATTAATTAACACTTACAGAATGTGCCAAAAAGATTTCTGCCGCGATAACTAAATAAAGGAGGCTTTACTTGATAGTTCAACCAGTTCAGTCATGTTGATATAAAAAGAACAAAGAGAGATGCGGGAGAGCTGGGGATAAGCGAGAACTGGGCCAGAGCTTTTGGAACACACAAAATCAAACTGTGGGGAACAAAAACAGCCCTCACCTTGCATTTAACATCTCTGACAAAAAGAACAAAGCTTGCTTACCCAACAATATCAGCAAATATTGACGTTTAGGATCATTGCAGATTAAAGTTACATCGGAAGCTATTATATGCGGTGGCGGGAAGCGTCTCGCTCGGTGTGACAGCTACAGCCTGATCTATCATGTAGCCTATTTCTTCAGCTATTAAACCAGTTATTTCTTCAACGTTAAACCAGATTGCCTAATGAAAGAGAAAATGTTGGGGTTCCGTCTGGAGTTTGCAGTGGGTTTTCAGGATGCTGGTTTTCTGTTTCTGAATGAAATCAGATCTGTATATATATGTGTGTGTGTGTGTGTGTTTGTTTTACAACATTAAATAGTGAAACTTTTTGTAAAAACTTTAGGGCGCACATTAGTTTGGGGACTAATTGGTACTATTAACTATGACCTTTGCCACAATAAAGGTTAAATTTGCGGTTTATTAATAGTGTTTGAGTTCATGTATAGCCATGTAGAATAAGGAAAGGAATATGGGATATGTGCTTTCTAAGTGCTAATAATTGGCCAGGATGCTAGTAATATGCATGCTAATAAGCAAGTGAGAATCGGTTGCTAAACTAAAGTGTTACCAAGGTTTCTAACTAAAGTTGCTATAAAGATTTTAGGTTGTCCTTATTTTGTAACATGTTAGCGGCTTGAAAACTCCCATATGTTATTTATTTGCTTTATGCTAAGAATTTAATTTTACATTCACAGAATGACCAAGGATGCATATTAAGACTAAATTTGATTTGTTTGATTTTCTGTCGACTTCATCATACAGCTACTGCACAAAGAAGGTAGGTCAACGTGTAAAAATACACTAAATCATTAGAAATCGTGCTAATGTGAGGTAAGTAATGAGCTACTCATAAAACAGTAATACTATGTCAGTTTTGTCATTTGAAGGTATTTCCATATATTTCCTGACTGTGCTTGAAAAGAATGTTGAGGTTTAGAATTAAGATTTAATTAATATTGAGATATGAGTGCAGTATGTTGGTATGAATTTGTCTTGAAAGATTTAAACATTTTGCTTAAAGGGTTAGGTCACCCAAAAACCTGAACCCCTGATGTCACATGGATTATTTTACAGATGCCCTTGCTACGTTTGTGGACATGGGAACATTGCAGTTGTGTCACTGTCTATGGAGGGTCTAAGAGCTTGTTAATCATAACATGCCAAGATGAACAAAGGTCTTACAGTTTTGGGATGACATAAAGGTGAGTAATTAATGGCAGAAATGGGGAATTTTTGTGTGAACTATCTATAATAGATAGAACTTACTATATTTTTGAGTATGTTTGAGCCCTTTAAGAAATTATTTCCAGATGATGCAAGACCTAAAAAAATGTGAAGATGGACGATATAAAGGTTCTGGTAATGCAGGGTCAGCCATGTCGGTTGAAACTAAATCGGAAGTTACTCAGCATTAACTCTCGTTTTAACACAGACTTGTGAAACTTTCTCTTTTTTTGTGCAGACTCCGCAGGTTGATATTTTTTTTATTTTGGCAACAGGCGATTTGCCAGATGTGAACGACAACGACGTGCAGAGTTTTGCCAGTTAAAAGCAGCCATTGAGATGACTGGTTTAGTTTGTGAACAACTGTTATAAGAACCAGCTACCAATGCTACACATTTATACAAACATTTACGAATGTGAAGCATGGAAAAACGAATGATGTCAAATGGACGAAAAACTCTCTAATTTCTGCCAAATCGGACACAATGGCCCAAAAACTTTTTTGAAGTGTAATTTGAACCCAAAACGTTCCCTCGACCCATTATTACCTTTGAAAACACTGAAGTGTGCCCAAAGCGAAGCAGCCTTTATTCACACACTCGCACAAACAAGTTTGTCCGCCATTTTCTTCCCCAAAATCAGGCCTTGAGACATGAGGCGTTTCTCAATGTCAAGGATACTTCCTTGGCAGGACTGATCCTTCCAAGTCACTTCCTTCAGAGGCTAGGCGAGACTCCTCTTTCGCATTCGAAGAAAACGTAAATGGAACAGGCTAGCAAGTGCACGTAATTGCATCATTACGTCAGTGAAAAGGTTAGTTTGAATAAAGCTGTGAACGGTAACTTTGTTTGTGTTCTAAATGTAGAAAAATGTATATAATAAGCGAGTACACCATGAATCAATTTTCCAAACCGTGTTTTTAGCTCGTCCTGAATCACTAGGGTGCACCTATAATAAGTGTTTATATTCTGACTTTTAGATTGCTTCGGGGTACTGCGGCGGAGTAACCCAGTACCTTTGTGATTCTTCATAGACATAAGCAGAGAGAAGTAGTTCCGGCTACGATGTTCTTCCGCAAGACGCAAGCAGTTCTGTTTATTAACCGATAAAGCGTCAAAAGTTACCTACCGCAGCTTTAACTAGTTATTTATAAAAGAAATGCTGATGAAGCAACCAATTGTTATATGACCGGTCCGGTTCAGTTAACCATTTGTATAATTTACAATATCAATACGGTAGTAATTTGTACTGGCATTTAAACGTCAAACTTTACTTATATTTACTACAGTTATAACAAATGTTTGATAACGTAAATAAAAAACGTTAACGCCCCGACTACGCTAACGTTCGTCATTTTTGAATTTTTTAACTAGATAGCAAAGCTGCACCCATAGGATTGTGGGTGATTTGAGAGCGCGAAGGATACACATGCATCCTTTCCTGTGTATGGGATATTCTTCGAACGAAGGACTCAGTCCTTGGTTTAAATTCACAGGGTAGTAAAATGTCCATTTCACACTTAAGAATCTCGTTGGAAGTAGTCATCAAAGTACTTTCTTTGCTTAATGTTTTATAAATATTGTGAATCGGTGTCCTATGCAGTAGGAGTGTGTTCAATTTTGGAAGCGGCCTCAATTAGCTGGTTGTGGTGTGTTTAATTAGGTGTGGGGTTAAAGTTGGCTGCAAAACGGTCCTCCAGGAGCAGGATTGGAAAGAGTAGTTACATTTACTATTGTGCGTGTGAAATAGTCATTCCAATAATAATTTACATGATGTGGAGTTTTGTGCGAAAAAAGTTCAGTAAAGTGATTGCACTGCCTGTTTTACCAGGAAAGCATTTTGCACTGTAGTTTAATGGATGAGGAAAAGACATTGAATGGTCATACAAGAGCAATATGTGAGTTTTGAGCTGCAGTGGATGGCAGTCACTTTTCATGGAGTAACTCCAAATTTGTTGTGTTTTCAATTAGCTTCAGAAGACATTGAATATAGTGGCAAACTCCAGCACTAGAGGGTCATCCCTGCTTGAAATTTTTTTTTTTTTTTTTTTTTTTTTTTTTTTTCCATGAAATGGAGTCGTTTGGGTGAATAACAGATAATGGGATTCAATGGTTTTCGGGTGAAGTATTTTAGTAACAAGAAACATAGCATGTATTTCCTCCAAAAGTTAACTTTGCTTGCAGCAGGACTAGAATCGTGTTCAGGAGCGGTATCGGATTGGAAGTTTAACAAGCATGGTAGAAAAGCGCAATAGAGTAGCCAGCGACAGTGAGAGCAGCTGACAGGAACCATTCTCAGGCCAAGGTTCAGGAAGCGGGGGCAGAAGATACGACACAGACGCACACGAGTCAAAAACATAGAGCCTCGCACAAACAGAGTGTCCAATGAGTAGTAGGATGATAACGACAGGTACTGATAAAGTGCTTTTTAGAAGGTTAAGCAGGTTTGAATACGTAAAAGTGTATTACATTGTGTAATACACTTTTACGTATTCAAACCTGCTTAACCTTTTTGTGACCTTGTTTGACTTTTGTATGTACGGTCATGTCTTGTAAGAATTTTGGGCTTTGTCGTGTCTTTCAGAGACTACCAATTGTTCCTCCGCAACTGTGCCTTTTTGTGGAAAAGAAGTGAAGAACAGCTGTGAGTTTGTCAAGTGGTCTGTGACTGTGTAATTGGGCAAAGCAGAGTAAATAGTAAAAGATGAAATGTTCAGATGTTTCAAATGTAATTTGTTTAATATGCTTAAGAGATCCTTTGAAATGTGTAGTAGAGATCCAAAAGAGAAATTATGGGAGAGCTGAAAATCTAATGTTGTTCATTCTGCAGACGAGCTGGCTTGGGCGGTGGAATGTGTGTTGTAATTGAAAGGCTGACCCGTCCTGTGGGAAACGTAGCACAGGTGTGGCCAATCCAGTTTGTGGAGATGTACAGTCGTGGGCCAAAGATTTGGCAGTGACATCAATGTTGTGTTTTGCAAAGTTTGCTGCTTCAGTATTGTTGATTATTTATCAATGTGTTTCTACAGTATACTGAAAAACATTGATAAGCTTGTTATAAGTTTGAAAGGCTTTTATTGGCAAAAAAAAAAAAATATATATATACAGTATTGTTCAAAATAATAGCAGTACAATGTGACTAACCAGAATAATCAAGGTTTTTAGTATATTTTTTATTGCTACGTGGCAAACAAGTTACCAGTAGGTTCAGTAGATTGTCAGAAAACAAACAAGACCCAGCATTCATGATATGCACGCTCTTAAGGCTGTGCAATTGGGCAATTAGTTGAAAGGGGTGTGTTCAAAAAAATAGCAGTCTACCTTTGACTGTACAAACTCAAAACTATTTTGTACAAACATTTTTTTTTTCTGGGATTTAGCAATCCTGTGAATCACTAAACTAATATTTAGTTGTATGACCACAGTTTTTTAAAACTGCTTGACATCTGTGTGGCATGGAGTCAACCAACTTGTGGCACCTCTCAGCTGTTATTCCACTCCATGATTCTTTAACAACATTCCACAATTCATTCACATTTCTTGGTTTTGCTTCAGAAACAGCATTTTTGATATCACCCCACAAGTTCTCAATTGGATTAAGGTCTGGAGATTGGGCTGGCCACTCCATAACATTAATTTTGTTGGTTTGGAACCAAGACTTTGCCCGTTTACTAGTGTGTTTTGGGTCATTGTCTTGTTGAAACAACCATTTCAAGGGCATGTCCTCTTCAGCATAGGGCAACATGACCTCTTCAAGTATTTTAACATATGCAAACTGATCCATGATCCCTGGTATGCGATAAATAGGCCCAACACCATAGTAGGAGAAACATGCCCATATCATGATGCTTGCACCTCCATGCTTCACTGTCTTCACTGTGTACTGTGGCTTGAATTCAGAGTTTGGGGGTCGTCTCACAAACTGCCTGTGGCCCTTGGACCCAAAAAGAACAATTTTACTCTCATCAGTCCACAAAATGTTCCTCCATTTCTCTTTAGGCCAGTTGATGTGTTCTTTGGCAAATTGTAACCTCTTCTGCACATGCCTTTTTTTAACAGAGGGACTTTGCGGGGGATTCTTGAAAATAGATTAGCTTCACACAGACGTCTTCTAACTGTCACAGTACTTACAGGTAACTCCAGACTGTCTTTGATCATCCTGGAGGTGATCATTGGCTGAGCCTTTGCCATTCTGGTTATTCTTCTATCCATTTTGATGGTTGTCTTCCGTTTTCTTCCACGTCTCTCTGGTTTTGCTCTCCATTTTAAGGCATTGGAGATCATTTTAGCTGAACAGCCTATCATTTTTTGCACCTCTTTATAGGTTTTCCCCTCTCTAATCAACTTTTTAATCAAAGTACGCTGTTCTTCTGAACAATGTCTTGAACGACCCATTTTCCTCAGCTTTCAAATGCATGTTCAACAAGTGTTGGCTTCATCCTTAAATAGGGGCCACCTGATTCACACCTGTTTCTTCACAAAATTGATGACCTCAGTGATTGAATGCCACACTGCTATTTTTTTGAACACACCCCTTTCAACTAATTCAACTAATTGCCCAATTGCACAGCCTTAAGAGCGTGCATATCATGAATGCTGGGTCTCATTTGTTTTCTGAGAATCTACTGAACCTACTGGTAACTTGTTTGCCACGTAGCAATAAAAAAATATACGAAAAACCTTGATTATTCTGGTTAGTCACATTGTACTGCTATTATTTTGAACAATACTGTGTGTATATATATATATATATATATATATATATATATATATATATATATATATATATATATATATATATATATATATATATATATATATATATATATATATATATATATATATATATATATAAAACAAGTCAATCTTTACAGTGTTGAACTTTGTTCTTTATAACATCTCTCTCCAGCATGCTAGATATTAGCTTCTGGGCCAAATCCTGACTGATGGTGATCCACTGTCGCTCTGGGACGTCCTGAAGAGTTCTTCACTGCAGTCGATCCTCTCTCCTTGAAGTTCTTGATGATATGGTAAATGGTTCTTTCAGGTGCAATATTCTTTGTAGCCATTTCCTTACCTGTGAGGCCTTTTAATGCAAAGTGGTGGCTGTACATGTTTCTTTGGAGATGAGCATTGCTAACAAGAACACAATGCCTGGAAGCACTTCTTGCAACAGCTTAAGCAGCAAACTTTGCAAAACACAAACGTTTATGTCACGGCAAAACTTTTGGCCATGAGTGTACCCGACTGCAAAGATAATTTGAATCTCAAGTAACGAATGAAGTTCAATGAGAAAGAACACGGTTACATGGTATTTATTCCATGAAGTGTTCCAGATGGTAAGTAACAATTTGTGTGTAGTAGGTGTAGGCCCCATCCCTGGATATGAAGGTGGGACAGAGCAGAGTCTATCACCATGGATGGACACTGCGAAAAATGAAATGGAGTTGAAGCGCTTATATGCTCTAGTTTTCAAGCAGTGGTTGGCCAGAGCTCTTAGTATGAATGGCATGACATTGGAGTGTTCTTGACCAAACCTGGGCTGAAGTTTGCTTTTCTTCAGGAGGAGGAGATAATTATGTTTCATTACTGTTGGAAGTGAATTGTGCAGGAAGGTGGATCTGTAGGAAAAGGATTGGGGGCCCCTGGTCTGGTGCAGTGTGAGATAGTGGTGGTGATTGGAAATGTTCTTGTCCAATCGACGACTCTAGTAAAGGAGCTCCTGGGACCTGGCGGCGTTAGCAGGCAGGTGTGTTGTCAGGTTAATGTAGTGCTGATTGAGGTCTACCTTTTATACTTAAACCCTGACATTATCACGAACAAAATGAGTGGAAGTCATTATGAGGCAAAAACTATTTTCTGACAATCTTTGTGAAATTACACCATGTGAACTTTTCAGAAGACAGTCAGCTCCCCTCAGAGACACATTCTTATAAACTTCCAAATCAATATTGAGGATTTTCTTCCAATGGTTCATGCAAAATAAACAATGACCGATCTTCCTGCTACTGTATTTTTCTCTGTGCGACCATCTTCAGTGTCTCTGGCCTGTTAACGCTTCTGGCGTTAACACTTCATATTTTCACATAATTGCATTGCAACAATTTGTGCAAGTCCAGTACAGTGTGTTAAATAAGGCAAAAAAAAAGGGTGTGTGGTAAGAATGAGGAAAAAAAACAAAACATCCAAAAACACAAGGAAAAGCAGGGCCTGTAGCACTCTTATTCATATAACGTCAGGAAAAATTGGGTAGAAAGTAAGTCAAACTAGCCAAGTATTAATCCTTACTATTTTGCCCCCCTCCCTTTCTATTCTGGGAAACAGGCTAGAGCAGTGGTTCCCAAATCTCTCCTGAAGGCCCCCCTGCCCTGCACCCTTTATATGTCTCCCTTATCTAGCAGCCCTAATTCCACTCATCACGTTAGTAGAGACTGAGAGAACTAAATTGGGTATGTCTGATTAGGGAGACATACAAAATGTCCAGGGCAGGGGGGCCTCCAGGACAAGTTTGGGAACCACTGGAATAGAGGATATATCTTGTCCTCCCTTTTTCAGGGTAACAAACAGTAGGTATAGACAAGTCATTACTAGCCTCCTCCAGAAAACTACTGTTGGTCCATTCCAATCCTGGATTGTTACCCTACTCTGCACATTATGTATGCCTTTTCTCACACCTCATTTACATCAACAGCTCATCACAAGACCTATCCATGACCAAGAAATGAGCACATGAGCAGAGCAGGGTAACAACCCAGGACAGGAATGGACCCTAGTAACGACTTATTGGGGACTTAGAAACCTCACGTCTGACTCACAATATCCACTTTGCTGCAGAGTTCTTCTCTAACACACACAAGCTAATGTCTTCAGGATCACTATTAAAACACCAGCATTGCAGGTGATCAGGGTTGGAGACCAACTCTGCAGTAAAGTGGATCTCACAAGCCACATTTCAAAAGCGCTGCACTAAACACTACTTCCACAGCTTGCCCCCATATCCTCACCTCTACATATTTCCTATGACTCCTGCACTGGCACACCTCATTCAAATTGTCAGCTTACTAGTAGCTACTACAAGAAATGAATTAGGTGTCCAATTCAGGAGCCACATTACATGCACACTGCTGCGGGAACAGGACAAGCTGTGGAAGCACTCAATCCCTGACTGATCCTCCCGGTCACATCTCACGCCAACCACACCCTGCTGTTATCCAGTGTTTCCACACTCCAGTAATAAGGACCTGCCTCACACAAGGTTTCCCATGCTCCCTGGGACTGGAGTTCAGGAAAAACTAGTACAACTCTCCCCACTACATTGCCCCAAACACAATCCTGGATAGAGAGACTCATCTCACCTCAAAACACAAACACTACATCATACTTACCTCAAAATGCACATCTCACAAACGTTTGCAAACCACTACTGCTTCAGCTCCACAATGACATTTGGATGTGACAGTTCGCTGTCTGTTCCCATCTGCCAATAGGAAGTGTCAGAAACAGAGAGCGTGACCACTGCATTGTCAGCATTTCCACACGTAACACTGCCCACCTCCCTCTCAGACACACACTCAATATAAAACATTTTTACACACCTTACCTGGGACATGCAAGAAAACAAAAAATCCACATGCAAATAATACATTCATCAACATCAATTGTACCATCAATGATGACACTTACACTTCTTGCCTTGCTCTTCCTTGATTGTATTGCATTTTACATTCACATTGCAACAGGCTTACGCACCAAAAACAATTACACTTTCACCTTTTGGTCATCCAATAGTGTATCTGCATGGACAAATTGGAGTCTAGTTACAGCATTTCACTGTCATATCATTACACACTGACTTACAAGCACCACAAGCAATTCCTTTTCACAGACAATGTTCAAATTGTGTAGTTAGTTTTTTCCTCATCTCACTGAGAAACCTCACCACTAACTGTGCTACATTCCCATGATTTTACTTATCCACGCACATTAAAGTCTGTAGTTCTATATTTACAATGGTGTTTGTCATTTCATTGGCAAGCCAGCTTAAATCCCTTGCATTAAACTCCACTATCAGTAATCACACCTGAGCCTTCGCTACAAATTTTTGTGCAAAAATAAAAAGCACAATGACCCAAAATGCACCTTACACATTAAGGCATTGCTTCAAAAGCTTGGCCTCAGAGGAAATCCCAGACTGGGCTCTCTAAGAAACCGAAACGAAGGCGTCCATCAATGTGGGTCACAGTACTTGCTTTAGATTACAACAGCACAAAGACATGTCATGGAAAAAGACAGATTGTTCAGTTCTATATTATGAAACATCAGTAAGAAAAAGCATTTAAAATAATAAGAATATGAATGGTTTTGAAGTCATCACGATTTCTTGCACGTACAAAGGTTCTCCAAAAAAGTTTTGATTCTAAACCTTGTACAGTACAGAAAACTTTTTTTTTTTTAAACGATATCTAGAGGCTTCCTCCCTCCACCTTCTTTAAAACGTAAAGGATTCCAACGCCGTCCACAGTGACGAATGTGGTGAAATCAGCTGACACATGGATCTTTTTCAGATTGGCTCCCATCGTGTAGAACGTCTGCAAGGCCTCTCCGGTCTCCACGCTCCACCACTGCAACAGAGGGAAAAATTAACTAGAAGAAACTTTACCATTTTCAACAGCACAAGGACACGCAAAACTTCACACACTGACACCTTAGGGTCTCTGTTCCCTACAGCTGCACAGAAACAGAGAAAGCGGCAAAGGAAATGTCATCAAATGGCTGTTAACAGAACTGCTAAATGAGTGTGAATGCTGGAGGGCTGCGGTGTGATTGCCGTTAGTTTGGCATGCTGAGAAGATGAGGCCACCGCGCAGCTACCGGCCACACCATCAAACGACGACAGATGCCTTCGATCGTGGTGCTCGTTTTTATGGTCTCCGCATACAGATGCACAAACACAGCCCCTGACAGATATGTTAATCAGACAGCCCTTTTGGTGAATTTGCATTTAACAACTTCATTCTCCACAACTTACTGCTGTGCGTTTAAAAAAAAAAACACCCCAGTCAAGACTGAGTTTTCTGCCCAGTTTATCAAACCCCCAAATATACAACTACACAGAGACAAGACTGCATTGCACAGATACCACGCATTGCTTCGCTTGTACGGTTTCTGAAAAAAATATATATATTTTTCCCAGATTGCATATTCAGGTAAGAATCTGCTCTGCGTCTTCGGTCTCCAAAACCCAAGACAATAACAACAAAGGGTCAGCGCTAAAGGGTGAGTGGTCTGAAAACCCCATCCAGTCACAACTAACTCATTCGTTCATGCCCACGCGGACGGCACAGCACACACTGAATTATCTGTCAAGACATCACAGCCTACCATGCGGGAGGCTTGTAGATACCCCACCTGATTATTTCCACCATAATACAGTATTGTTCAAAATAATAGCAGTACAATGTGACTAACCAGAATAATCAAGGTTTTTCGTATATTTTTTTATTGCTACGTGGCAAACAAGTTACCAGTAGGTTCAGTAGATTCTCAGGAAACAAATGAGACCCAGCATTCGTGATATGCACGCTCTTAAGGCTGTGCAATTGGGCAATTAGTTGAATTTGTTGAAAGGGGTGTGTTCAAAAAAATAGCAGTGTGGCATTCAATCACTGAGGTCATCAATTTTGTGAAGAAACAGGTGTGAATCAGGTGGCCCCTATTTAAGGATGAAGCCAACACTTGTTGAACATGCATTTGAAAGCTGAGGAAAATGGGTCGTTCAAGACATTGTTCAGAAGAACAGCGTACTTTGATTAAAAAGTTGATTAGAGAGGGGAAAACCTATAAAGAGGTGCAAAAAATGATAGGCTGTTCAGCTAAAATGATCTCCAATGCCTTAAAATGGAGAGCAAAACCAGAGAGACGTGGAAGAAAACGGAAGACAACCATCAAAATGGATAGAAGAATAACCAGAATGGCAAAGGCTCAGCCAATGATCACCTCCAGGATGATCAAAGACAGTCTGGAGTTACCTGTAAGTACTGTGACAGTTAGAAGACGTCTGTGTGAAGCTAATCTATTTTCAAGAATCCCCCGCAAAGTCCCTCTGTTAAAAAAAAGGCATGTGCAGAAGAGGTTACAATTTGCCAAAGAACACATCAACTGGCCTAAAGAGAAATGGAGGAACATTTTGTGGACTGATGAGAGTAAAATTGTTCTTTTTGGGTCCAAGGGCCACAGGCAGTTTGTGAGACGACCCCCAAACTCTGAATTCAAGCCACAGTACACAGTGAAGACAGTGAAGCATGGAGGTGCAAGCATCATGATATGGGCATGTTTCTCCTACTATGGTGTTGGGCCTATTTATCGCATACCAGGGATCATGGATCAGTTTGCATATGTTAAAATACTTGAAGAGGTCATGTTGCCCTATGCTGAAGAGGACATGCCCTTGAAATGGTTGTTTCAACAAGACAACGACCCAAAACACACTAGTAAACGGGCAAAGTCTTGGTTCCAAACCAACAAAATTAATGTTATGGAGTGGCCAGCCCAATCTCCAGACCTTAATCCAATTGAGAACTTGTGGGGTGATATCAAAAATGCTGTTTCTGAAGCAAAACCAAGAAATGTGAATGAATTGTGGAATGTTGTTAAAGAATCATGGAGTGGAATAACAGCTGAGAGGTGCCACAAGTTGGTTGACTCCATGCCACACAGATGTCAAGCAGTTTTAAAAAACTGTGGTCATACAACTAAATATTAGTTTAGTGATTCACAGGATTGCTAAATCCCAGAAAAACAAAATGTTTGTACAAAATAGTTTTGAGTTTGTACAGTCAAAGGTAGACACTGCTATTTTTTTTAACACACCCCTTTCAACTAATTGCCCAATTGCACAGCCTTAAGAGCGTGCATATCATGAATGCTGGGTCTTGTTTGTTTTCTGACAATCTACTGAACCTACTGGTAACTTGTTTGCCACGTAGCAATAAAAAATATACTAAAAACCTTGATTATTCTGGTTAGTCACATTGTACTGCTATTATTTTGAACAATACTGTATGTTTGTAACTGCAGAGTGCAGTCTGGAAGGCACACCTGACCTTGTTCTGCTTCATCCACTGTCCAAATACATATGTACCTTAAAAGGGGGGGGGGGGGGGTGAAATGCTCGTTTTCACTCAATATCCTGTTAATCTTGAGTACCTATAGAGTAGTACTGCATCCTTCATAACTCCAAAAAGTCTTTATTTTTATTATAAGAGAAAGATAGTCTGTACCGATTTTTCCCGGAAAAACACGACCGGCTGGAGGCGTGATGTGTGGGCGGAGCTAAAGAATCACGAGCGCCAGTAAGCTTTTGAGTTGAGAGCATGTGGAAGCTGTGAGACAGATCCAGAGGCTGAAATTTAACAAGAGCAGCATCAGCAAAGGCGGTATGCTATGTGGTATGTACTGAAACTGTATATATTTGCTTAGCGGTTTTGGAAAATGACTAAGTTCCACTTTATGTCGTCTTTTTTTTTTTTTTTTAAGCTGTACATGTGGAAAGTGCAGTTTGATGACAACATCGCATGTTGTTTACTTGATGTGCTTACGCGCTGATAGCTAAGTTAACAACACAGAGATATTTGAAGCAGTTTTACTCACCGCATGTGGTTCCAACACACGATCGTGACCCTTTTCCATTGGGACTGCATTATCCTTAAGAAATAAACGATGTGCAATCCGAAATGCAGGGAACAAACACAAACACTTGCACAACTCCATTGATGCTCTGTAAAAATAAATTCCATCCACTGGTCCCTAAATGCTGTTTCTCTTTTGGTAATCTGTGCAGGGTTGTCTTGCCCTGGCAACCAAAAACACACTTGTTTTGTGACATTTCGCGACGCTCTCGCTCTGATCAGGCTGTGCTCAGCCTCTCAGTGCTCTGCTATACGGGAGCGCACGCGCACTTAGGACCCATATAAGGAAATTCCGCTCCATCTAACGTCACACAGAGCCATACTCGAAAAAAACTTTCCGAAACTTGTGACAAACCGGAAGAGGTTTTTTTGGAACAAAAATACTCCTTCAAACGTACAACTTAATTTTTGAAACTTTGTCCATGTTTAGCATGGGAATCCAACTCTTTAACAGTGTAAAAAACTCAGTATACATGAAATAGCATTTCACCCCCCCCTTTAAAATGCCACAAAAAAAAAATTGCTTGTAGCCAAAGCAGACTAGACTGATTTCGACAAGGTTTTTAAATATTTTTTTTCTATTGAACAAGAGAGGACATGACTCATCCAGACCTCAGAGTCTCAGTCAGGAGAGTGAGGGGAAAGCGTTCAAGGAGACATGAATAAGGACAATTTTATCCCTCAAGGAAGTGGAGAATTGCAGATCTCCTCCTGAGACATCACATTTCCACACACACAAGCAGACTGGGACAGTTCAGGTCAAAAGATCAGGGGTCAGCGGTCACCCTCTGGCCCTAGGGGCATTGTGAAGTTGAGCGACAAACCCGAGGGTACAGAGGAACTGGCTGCAGTGGCCCAGTTCCTTCTCGTTCACTCTCACCCCATGTGTTTTGGGTTGTTGACCACAGTGACTGGGTTGGTCAGGCTACGGCTGCTACTCAGTCAAAAACACAATGTCACTTTAAAGTGAACTTTCCATATGAAACTGTATATTCAAAACCAGGGAATGCTTCTGTTTGTATCCTCTTTTGTAAACTAAAATCTACAATTATAACGGCAGTGTTTGCGTAGTGTTTTGGTCTGTTACTTGTAAGCCTGTCATACAGTTCAAAAGGCTTGGAATGTAACGTATGAGCCACAGGATAGAAAGGCAATTGATAGTTGGGTAAAGCTGCTGCGCTATGGGTGCGCAAGAGAAATAAAGAAAGCAGAGCCTTCAAGTGACAGGTGTTGCAATCTGTGTCAAGTTCTCCTGTGGTACAAGTGCTTGTTCAACCGTTGGCAATCAAATAAAAGAGAAACAAATGGATTGAGTGAATTCTCTCAAAAACCATTAAACATTGAGGCTACAACCAAAAGTTCAAAACCAAATCAAAAGGAAATGTTTCTTTACCTACAAACAACTCCTCTAACTTTCATTTGGATTAAAAAGGCTAAACTGATTTTCCCATACATTTTGCACACAGAGTCCGAAATTCTCAGTTGAAATTTTCGAACATTAACAAATAAAATACGACCCCACCTCGTGTCAACCATGCTTACACGATTCCTACAAATCTTTCCTCAGTCATAAAAATTATTTTGATCAGGTCCCATTTCCTGAATTACTACATCCATAGCAAACATTCTGATAGGAAAGCATGACAAATACGAAAAAACATGAACATTTCAGTGTACAAGGACCTTTAAATCAGTGGCGACCTGCTGCCCATCGTATAATAAAATGTACATTCAAACAAATTGTCTCTGAACCATTTTATTGAAAATGAAAACCGACAAAAACTCTGTGTGCATTAGCATTCAATTCAGTCGAGTTTATCAACTACTCCTAGCAAATTTCACAACAAAATACTTTCATCTCCAAATCTCCCCTAGTTTTTCCCCTCCATTTCCTGTCTAATAACTGCCAGGATGGGTCTGAACGTTGTGTAGAAACGACAGTTGTGACAGTGAGACGAGAACAAGCCCATTTTCCTTACGCATCCAGACTCCTCAGAGGAATTGTGAAACTCTGGTCATACCGTTGAGATTAGAGTTGCTACTGCTAAAAAAAAAACAAATCAAACAGCTTTTTACTCACGGTTGTTCAACAGCAGAAACAGACAGAAGAAGTAAAGAGTCTCTTATTTGCAGGTGAATGCTGAGGGAGGACTCCGAGCAATAAACCGCTGTGATAGAAACGTTCTGTCTGGTAGAGGTGAAGGTCTGGATGCCCTGGAGCTGATGTGTGTGAATTACTATACCAGTCTCCCTAAAGCAGCCAAATCCTCCAGAGGACAAACACTACGTGTGTGAACGAAAATGAGTCTGGCGGTGTGATTTAATGCTTATGAGCCTCTTCCTCACTAAAGGTGTAATATCCTGGCTGACCTCCTCATCCGTTTCTGCTCTCCTCCAGGAAATATTTAGGTCTCACACGGAGGAACGCTTTGTCACTCGCACTCAGAGCTACAACAACCATTTGTCTTTTATGAGTGAAAGCTAAAGTGAAAGCAGCCTTTATAAAATCACTCAAGCACACAACACATTTCAGTAGGGTCATTCTGTACGCATCCTGCATGCTATTTAACAATGCTGCCTTGATTTAAAATGAATAAATACAAACGTGACGCGATGGCCTGATGCAGACATCCTGACAAATGAGACTGAAAACAAAGCCGAAGGAAAACAGACAAGGAAACAGCATGAAAAGACAGATGCCCTGCCGATTTGTCCTTAGCAGATGAAACTGGGTTGGACTGGAGATGTCGTGTCTCAATGACAGACCGAGACAAAAGGACAGAACGCTCCTAAAATAACAGATACTGGTTTCCATGTCAATTAGGGGTGTCGATAGGCATTGATGATAAAAGTGATGCTTAAATGAAACTGATGTTTAAAAGACCTCCAAAAATTGTAATTCTGTTATTACTGACCCTCATGTCATTCCAAACCCATCAGACCTTCAGAACACAAATTAAGATATTTTTCTTGAAATCCAAGTGCTTTCTGACCCTGCAAACACAACTGACATTTTCAAATGGACAGAAGGGGTAGTACAGAGATTGTGCACAAAAAAAATATTCTTGTAGCTTAATAAAACTACAGTTGAACTCCTGATGTCACATGGACTTTTAAATTCCTTATCACTTCCTGGGCAATGAACATGTCAGTTGTGTTGCTGTCTCTCGGATTTCATCAAAAATATCTTAATTTGTGTTCTGAAGATAAACTAAGATCTTGCCTACAATAATAATGCAAACAACTCCAGTAATTATCTGGTTGATGCTTCAACAGATGGCATTGTTGCACCTAAACACTGGTTGCAACTTGTCTCAAAAATTACACAAACACATCAGAAGACTGCACCCAAAAAATTATGGTTCCAGATTCTTACCTCCTCCTTAAAACCCCATTTTGTGTGACTATCCCAAAAAAAAAAAAAGGTAAGAATCTGCAAGCATTTACTAATTCCTAATGAATCCCCGACTCACTGTATGACTCTAAACAAACCGAGATCTGTTACCGTGAGATGGCAGCAGGCCAGTCAACTCAGTTGTTTTTGTTCTCTGATGGACTGAACTGCAAATGGTGTCAAAGAACAAGCGTCGCTGATGGCTCTATGCAAACAAACATGCCATTGACAAACTGCAGAAGGCAGACATCAAAAGATGCAGATGCAGCTGAGAGCCAGATCACCTCAAAGTGAACGCAGAAAGCTGTCGTGCTGAACAAGCTCAGGCATGGTGATGTACAGTACACCAGACTGTTCCTGCTGTCTGAATGACAAGCTAAACGCAAGAGTTTAATGGAGCAAACGAGGCTGCTGTCCCGGTGCATTATGACACCTGACAAGATTCAGCTTAATTTAATTACTTTGCTATTCTTTTAAATCATTTTGGGGTATTTTGGCTTCATTTTATTAACACGATTGGCGATAGAGGAGAAGATGGTTAAAACGGGACAACATTACAGTCTGAACTGCTACGAGCGAGTTGAAAATGTCAGTGTTTGTCTATAATCACATGTCTGAAATAAAAGCAAGACATGGGCAGGAAATTAAATACCTAGGGATCAATCACAGGATCAACTATTGCAACAGAAAAAAAAAGCCTTCACAACATCTGCTCCGATATAACCGGATCCTGCAGGCGACGCAAGTTCTCAAATCACAACAGAAGTGCAGGAAGCGCAGCGTGACGACTCGCGTCTCACACACCTTCATTTGTGTGGTCGTAGCAGATTTACAGCAGGTTTGGTTCGGTCTGATGAAGAGGTTCGGCTAGGGATTTGGCATAGACTCGGACGATGATTCATTTGATATTACAGACAGCGGGATCCTGAGCGTGAGGACAGCCGGCGATCAATCAGAGCTTATTATCGGGGTCTCCGACGGATCTGTCGCTCACACGCTCAAACGGAGGGTCAGCCTGATGCAGACATGTTTGATAAACTGACAGATTGATGTGTGATGAAGCAGCATTACGCTTGTGACACTTACACATTGTACAGATGGCTCTGAGTATATTAATAAAGAAGTCTCAAAGCGTAATGGATAACGGCTGACAGTGCTGATGGAAGTTAGTCTCGCTCCGCTCCTGACACAATAATGTGTCTCTGTGACATGAGCGATCGGACGAGCGTCTGCATGATAATACAGATCAAACGGTCATGACGTCACAAACAACAGACTGGCAAGAGTTCATCTTGGTTGCACTTTTGCAGATCTGCACAACGCCTGAAAGAACGCAGGGCAATGGAGCATTGCTATAATTAAGTTATAATTATAACAAAAATAATAAAAAAATGGTAATAGATTTTTAAATTGAATACGATTCAGTGGGTTTATTTTCATTTATGTTCATTTATTTAATATCTGCTGACGCTGTAAATTACAGGCTTTTAGACCCTCATCTAAGACCCTCTTAGGCTCAATGTTTGCATTTTCTGAAATCGGGCGGCAATCATTTATGTTGCTTTATTAATTTACCAAAAAAGAAAATTATGAATAATTGTATTTTTTTTATTTTTAGCCGACTGTAAATCATTACCACACATTAAATCACTCCCAGGTTAAATTTAGAGTAAAAAAACAGCTATTTTCCAGAGTGCACCACTGAGGATCTGCTTGTAAACAGTGATGTAAATGTGTGTACCTTGATGTATCCGCCCGTAGAGACCAGTACCCCCGTTATCAGGGGAGAAGTGCAGGTCAGTCACCCATCCACCGTGGAAAGAGTCCATGGAGTCCTTGGTGCCCCGTGAACAGGTCTTCAGAAGAGCTCCATTCAGCATGCTCCACAGCTTCACACAAAACAACATTGTTACATAAGTAATAGGTTATCAAAATGCATGCAACACAATGTAGATTTCACAAGTGTTTTTATAATGCATCAATTCTTCCTCTAAAAAAAATCAGACATTTCTTATAAGAAGTTAAAACACACCAAATACAAATTTCTCTTGTTTTACAGTACTAAAACCCGATTTACAGTTATTACACAGTGATGTGTGGCAGTAAGTCGTGTTAAATAGAGACATGAGGTTTGAAAAAGCACCACAGGCCATGAATTATAACATCACAGCATTTCTCTCTTTTTGTGGTTCTCTCCCTTTCTCTCTTTGCGAGAAGCATCTTTAATTGATGAGGTAGATTTTCTTCTTAACAGTTCTGAGCACCGGGCCTGTCTCCCCGCAAGAAAAACTGGCAGAACTGACAGATGGGAAGCTGAGTTTTAAGGTTTCAGGATGCATTTGTTCCTACATCACTGTTCTTAACATCTCTATTTGCCCTCAATGTGGCCATAACGTCTGCTCCCATTCACAGATATGAAAAGTAAAACGAAAGAGGCACTCAACATACCAAATCATAACATCTTTCTGAAGCTTGATTGGGGCCGCAATCAGATCTCTACTCCTTTTAACACAGATGATTTACAACTTGAAGCAGATTAGGATTATACTTACCCTGATTTCTCCGTTGTCGTCGCCGGTCGCGAGTAGCATGTTGTCCCAAGAAAACCGGCAGCTACGGACGCAGTCCTTGTGTCCCTCCAGCAAAAAAGTAATTTCCCACAAGGCACTGCTCCACACCTTGGCGAACAAAATCAGCAGTTATGAGCCATTTTACTGCATGAACTGAACAGGAGCAAATCTGATAACATTGCCATTTTTGTGCTGTAAAATAATTTGAAGCGATCTAATGGCATTTTTGATAGATCTCTTTGTGAAATTGTTAATCTAATAATAAATCGAATCGGAACAAGGTTGAGCAAATGATCAAAACCGCTGCTTGAAATTTGTTTTTCCATCTCTAATTTTAGTCAGAGTTAATCATTATTTGTGGCGGCTCCATTTGGCATGAATTATTTTTTTAATCAGCTCTCCAAATTCACTTTGCCGTCCTCTCTCTAGTCAGTGAGTAGTTCTGGCAGGCAGACGTGAACATGGCGTCTCATTAGAAAGCTCTTCTGGTATATGCGGTGTCATACGGAGCGAGAGCACTTCATCTCATTACGCTCTCAGATGAGCAGACTGGACTCTGACCTCTGATACCACAAACAGAGGGCGTCATGCTAGTGTGTACATGTATCTGTGAGCTTTTGTACTGCACTCATGCAAAGTTAATTAGGCAGAATTTGGCTGTACATGGCATCATTAAGGCAAGCACCCAGGGCTCAGTAAAGATACTCCAGGTAGTCACCTAGCACAGTCCTTACACTGTGCCAACACAGACTCGCACCTACAGTACAGTAAACAAACTAACAGTGTAACGAGAGCAGCTGTTCACACAGTCAGAGGCCAGGATCTAAACACAGAGGCGGCCGAAGCTCAGAGTTCAGTGTGAACAAGATCTTGTCCGCTGACACTGATCTGATGTATGAATCTGTGCCTCTTCTCTGACCTTAGCAGTCCTATCAGCCGATGTGGTGACAAAGAGACGTCTGTCGGAGGACACGTCACATGACAGGACAGCACCCTTATGACATTCAAGGTCTTGCAGCATCTGACCTTTGTCCAGATCCCAGACCTGCAACAAAAACAAAGGGACTGCTTTGCTGAAAATGCCAGGCACTGTATTAATATGGCACACTTTGAGAATTCAAATGCATTACGATTGTAAACTTACCTAAACAAACTAATTAAACTAAAAAAAAAAAAAAAAAAAAAAAAAAAAAAAAAAGGAAAAAACCATATGAAAGGGTTGCTTAATTTAAACATTCTTCATTTTTTCACATTATTTTTCTATTGCTAGATAATTACACAACCAAAAAAACAATTCTAACTATTTAGACAATTGAAATGGAACCGAAAAAAAAGACTTATAATTTACTGAGACTTTGAATCAAGACTAAGCACCTCTTTTTATAGACTGAAGTTTGAGTGGCTCAGGACCATTTTTGTACCCTATTTGTGGAAAGTGGCAGGAAGTTGTGGACCATGCAAACAATCTTTCCCACAGAAGCCCTGATTACAACTGGGGTAAAGTATAATGATGACTACTGCTGATGAGATCCTAGAAAAGCTGTTTGCAAGCGATTAAGGGCATGCATCACCTAATTATCATAATTGACTGTGCTTTCAGTCCACCCATTTGGGCTTGATAACCATGTTCTGCTCTTAAAGCAATGCAGTCTATATAGTGTTAGATGGGGTCTACATGTCATCCTACATACTCAGTGGATTCATTCATTGGCAAAGGCAGAGAAATTAGAAGTTGTTCTGTTTACCTTAACAGTGCCATCAAACGACCAAGAGAACAGGTGAGAGGAAGTAGAGCTGTTCAACAGGTGAAACTTCCTGACCGGCTCCTTATGGCCCTCCAGCACGAAGATACTCACCAGTCCTCCACTTCCACACCTGCAGACAAAAAACAATGTTCATCCTCTCAAAGGTTAACATCTTAGGTCTCCTGAAACTGATTTCCCAAGCATACAGTATAGCATTGAAGTACTGATTTTGGTTCAATGTCATAAACTGTTTGTACTACAGTCTTATCCATTCTTTACAGCCATTCACAATCAATTACTAAACAGTCACTCCCCCAACACTTCCTCTGCTTGTCATCAACGACACAATGAATCAATGAGTCCTGTAATGAGCCCTTTAATGAGCCCTGTAATGACCCAGTGCCCCAAACTTCTCAAACCAACACAACAGCTGTAGCGGAAGTTTGGGAGCATGTGGCGCAATTACTAAATTGCAAACTGGTAGACTTGTCATTCAACTCTACTCACAGCCAGAAAATAATGCATATAAAAAGGTTACACCAAACTTTTTTTATATATATATATATCGCCACATCCCAACACAAAAATTGCACAATCTTTTGTAAACATGAATGTTTAGCTAATTATGTTTTAAAAAAGTTTTTGTGATAACTAACATTTGTTTGTATTTGACAAAAGAATTGAACACAATAGAGCACATCTTTGTTATGAGAAACCGTGACTTACCCGGACAGTGGTGTCTTCTGAGGATGTGACGAGGGTTTCACCATCATCAGTGAACTGACAGTGGTGAAACAGTCCTAGTGTGACCTGTGAGCATCTGTGATGTTCTTCCAGATGGGACCTCCAACACCTTCAGACAGATAGACAGACAATGTGAAACTTTTGCATAGTTTTACTGAAATTAAAACTAAATAAATAAATATAGTGACCAATATGGTGGTGGGGTCAACAAGACATTGACATTACCAAAAACAAAAAACCCTTTAAGTATTGAATGCATTATCTAAAAGACAACTATAGATGAACAACATTATACATGTACAGGCCTGAACTACTAATGACACTCATATACAGCTGTAATCTCAAACTTCAGCAACAATACTTGTAAATGTGATTAAGATAAAGAGCACACTCAAAAGATGGGTTAGTTTTGCCCCTCTGTGTCCGGCATTCAGAAAAAGCCAGACAGACTATCGGCCCTCTCTGCTGCATTTAAATCTTCCAAACGCAAACTTCAAAAGCTGTCTGGGGCTACGGGTGCGTGAGCTGAGTTTTTGGAAAGTAAATAAGAGGTATTTTTGCTTGCGGTGCTGGTGTTGTGGCCATGCAGGCACTTGTTCAAATGCAGTGAAAATGCAGATTTAGAAGTCAAGAATAAATGTGTACAGAACCATCAGCTTTGAAGTTACATTATTCTTCTGAAATCAGTCTAATAGGCTGATTTGGTGCTCAAAAATCAGAATCTGTGCTGTTTAATATTGTTACGAAGCCTTAAGCTTTTTTTTCAGAATTCTTTGGACAGCATTATTACTGAACACTAAAGAAAAGGTCACAAGTAAAATCGCTGTAAGTGTGAACAGCCTGTAACATTTCACATACCTGCCCTCTCACTGTACCTGCACTGTACCTGTCTCAAGCCCTAGTGCCAGCACAAATCACGCTGGAATTCAGCAGCTGCAAGGCTCTCCATCCAACGCTCTTCAGAAACTGTCTAACTTCCCTCTCCTGTCTGCGCACACATACAAAAAACAAATACCTCCTCTCTTCATTTTGTACACTCACTTCAATAATGCCAGGGCTCTCTTTTGGGGGAGAGCAGTAAACTGCATTTACTGAAAGAAAATTGCTTTAGTAGTGAACCAGTTCACGTCTGCCCTTTTCTGCACAGTCCAGTGACAGTCTGGTGCCCTCTAGTGTTTCATAATGTTATCAACATTACCGCAGATGAAGGAAAGCCTTATATACATTTTTTTTAAAGCTGCAAATTACTTCATAAAATGTTATATCAAACATGGTTTAAAAAAAAAAAAGTAGTTAACTAAACTAACAAAATGCATAATTACAACAAAAAAAAAAAAACAATTTGTGGTAAACCGTATATCACTGGCTTCATTTATACTAAACCGAGTTCATTGTTAACTGTTTTATTCATTTAAATTCATTTTACTGCTTTTCTAAATCAATCTGTCCATCTCTCTTTCAGGTGAACACACACAATCAGGCAGAGATGGAGAGGAGCAATCTAAATAAATGGTTATTTGGCAGTAAACAGGTGTAACGCAAGCTTTAGAGAGCACCACTTATTTTTATCAGTCAGCGGTTACACCTCTAGGCGTCCCCGATGCACCAGTCACATCTATTACACTACAGTACACACTGTACAACACAGGAGGACAACGCTCACCTCCAGCACGACCACATTCAGTAGAGAGAGAGAAGGGAAGGGCGAGAGATTAGAGGGCTGAGTGCAGTTGACAGC
>NC_039246.1:23714110-23765150 GCF_003368295.1 Carassius auratus
CAAGAAGCTGCGCGTTGCTTAATCACTTACTGACCACTTCGATCTCCTCAGAAAGAGGTTTTAAGCATAATTGATTTCATCATTGATGAAGGGGTGTGTTGTGTCAGTAACAGTGGTTTTCTCACTGATTTGACCACAAGCTTGTTCGATTTTCAGTGGAAAGATGTTTGGGTAAAAAAAAAAAAAAAATCTTTATAAAATGTTTTCTTTGGTGTAAGAATCTGTGTGGGTATCAGTGATTTCCACCGTATGAAGCATTTTTATTCTAAATCGTAAGGGTTTATTTTTATATTTTCAGACTTTGTTATTGTTTTTATTATTATTTATTATTTGTATATAATAATCATGAAAACTGTGAAATAACAGGGAAGTCAGGGAAAATTAAGTGACCAAAAAATGCTGGACACACTGTCTTCATTCATTCACATCCTGAGATGCTTTATTAAAGGAGTGCTTCTGTATGCCGGACACTCCACTGTTTTCCTTTACTCTCTGATCCAAAACATAATAGAAATAGTAATAAATGAACAAATAAAAATTAACAAGAAATAAATATTTGAGGATTTTTTCTATAAAAGGTTTATCAGCTCTTGTGTAAAAAAATAAGAGGTGTGTGTAAAGAGTGTGATTGGTAGTGTACATCTCAGTGTATAAGGGCTAGTAGTCACAATGGTGATATTTTTATAAATAGTAACTATTATTTTCTTAGTCCAAAGTCCAATTAAACATGCACCTAATTCAAAACGGATTTTCCAAAGAGAAACACAAAGATGCCAGAAATTGCTAAAGGTTTCGGATACACAAGTGAACACAATAAAATGACTGTAGCATCAATAAACATTTTAATTGTACAAGTTACTGTTAATGTATAGCATGTTATAATTTTTTTAATTTACATTATTTAATTGCAATGGTTTGGATTATTATTAACTGCTGCCCCTTACATTTCTGCTGTCATTAATTGTTTTTATGTTACTTTATCTAACGTTTTTATATAACTTACAGTTTCTATAACTCTTCCACTGTTTAAATGTATAATTGTCTCGTTGAGATAACATATAGCCCACGGTCTGACGACATGCCCCTTCACTATATTAAGTAAATGACCCTGTAACATTTCCACGCATAACACCGCCGTGTCGTCATGTTAAACATGCGATCAAGTAATTGTTGGAAAATAATTTCCCTTTCGCTACGTGTAATTCATAGATGTGTGTTGCAGCCGTGATTTTGAGTAGTAGGAGGACGGGGCTTTAGAAAGATCCTTGCGATTTAACCCTCGGGCCAAACTCACCTCTCCCTTCCCTTTCGCAAACATCAGCAGAAATATCAGTCTGACCAATGGCTTATTCTGGGTTGTGCTTTACGAGCAGAACACTCTGTACAAACACACTCTTACTCCAGCCTTAGCGCGCGCAAAGCCAATCTCAGTGGCTACAGTAAGTGGTGTGTTTTTCTCAATAGTTGTCTGATTGGACAAACCGTATGTCAGTATCTTGGCTTTTTTTCCCCTCTCTGCTCGGGACGTGTCCTTGTTTTTTTTTTCTGAATTGAAACAGGGAGCCCCGCAGGTCGTGTGTTAGAAACGCAGCAGCTTTACGCACAAACTTGTTGCACGTTGAGTTAAATAACCAAACGGTACGCAAGCTGCAACAACTCTGTAAAAAATCACCAAAAAATACCCTGTATATTACAAGGTTAATGTACGAGCAGAATAAGTTCAACGTGACCACGTACGCTATCTCCAAACGCGATAAATATTTGAGGGTGTGTGTCTTTTGCAAGTCAACACGCGCGACCAAAACCGCGTTTCGATTTGACACATCGTGTTTTGAGTCATATAGTTGGAACCATTGTGTCTATTAATATGTTAAAACAAAACATACAGGCGTCAGTTGTAGTATTTTGCAGTGTCAGTGTTGTTTATGTTTTGTTGTATTTTTTAAACGTCTTTGCTATTTTCATTTCATATGAACTATTGCATGTAACACTTTATTTGAATACAATCTAAAAGGGATCTGAAATGTGGCAACAGTTTAATAGCAGGTTAATCATATCATGTGTATTGCACTACATTAGAAAATTATTTTTTAAATGCATGACTGTCCTGCCTTGTTGAATATCACTAAATAAGAATAAAGAAAGTGGGTACAATTTAAATTAAATAAATGTGCATTTGTGGGCAAGTGCATGTGTGGGTTGTTAAAAAAAAAAATAATAATAAAAAAAAAAAATTCCCATAGGTTTCATTCTGCCAAATACAATTTTTTTTAATAATTATTTAATTATTTATCACGTCTGTTGATTTGTTTTAAAGGTAGTTAGGTTTTTAGCACAGCTTAAGGTCAGTTTGAATCATTTGCTTATGCAGGGTGTGAGAAGTGTATTTAAGTTTCCCCTAGGAGTGTGTTTTCATTCAGATTTTTTTTTTCTGCACAATAAAACGAAAAGGAGTCAGGAGAAAGTTTTCATGTAATTATGGTTTAATCATCTCATTTATAAAGCAGTACACAATCCACATCAATTTTTTAATAGGCTCAGTTTGCAACCTTGCACAAATTTGTGGAGCAAAAAAATCTATAAAAAGAAGTACAAACAGAAAATGCACAAATGCCACTTTGGATAGTCATAAACAACAAAAAGCTTGACATAAATAAGTTAGTATAATTTCCTCAGTGTTTTTTTTTTAATCTTTGTTTTTCTCCTGTACAAAGCTGTACACACAGGTACACTTCAATGTTTTACACGTGCAGTGTAACGTCTAATTACATTTTTTGCCAGTTTTATTTATTTTTACTCATAGTGCCATGTCATGTTCATCAGGAAAGCCAAATATATTGTGGCAAAGAACTGGCTTCATGGCCTAACATTGTTTTTGATTGTATGGCCCAGTGTTAAAGAAGAAGAAAAAAAATGAGAAATATATATTTATATATACATTATGCTACACAGCAATGAATGGGGGGAAGATTTACAAAAATAAGAAATTAATTGGTCCCTAAAGTTTTTGTTTTTACTTTTATGTGAACTCAGTAGGATTTGTAGTTCATTGTGAATTTGCATATTTATGCCAAAATAAGAAAAAAAGAAATAATTTAAAATAAGAGAAAAAATAAAATTAGTGGAATAACCCAGGGATATCATAATACTGTAAAAAAGCATGAAAACCTTAATACCACACTAGGAGTCACAGTCCCTTCAGAGAAGAACACCACATGCCCAACGTGCTGTAACTTTTGTCTGGTAAAATCATATATAAGTACCAATAAACATGAACAGTATTAATGCATATGACATATTTTAATTTAGCCAGATCACAGAAGGTGAAAAGGTCTGTAATGGTTTTCAAATAGTGACATTTGTGCAAATAATTTTTTTTTTCCCCAAGGTTGTGCTGCTGCTGCTGCACAACACTGATACACATGAAGGTGTACTTCTGTCTGTTAACATCCTGAGTCAGCCAAAACTGAGACAATGGGATTGTTAAACCTAATTAAAGGGAAATGGTGTGTGTGTGTGTGTGTGTCTGTATTGGACATAGATATATTTACTTTAAAAGGGTTCATTTTGGGGAGACGTTTTGAAAACTGCACAGCAATTAAGTCAAACGCACTCCATTTATAAATGATTGTTTTTTATCTTAATATTACATTTAAATGTGCTACATATGAAATGAAAGTATATACATAGGTAGTAAAAGAACAAACGAAACTCCAATTGCACACTGCTACATTGTCTGCTTTTGAGGCAAATATATTCTGTCGAGTGCCAAAACTTTAGTGTAAAAATTCAGTGCTTATACAGCCTCTAAGGCTCGATTTGTATTTTTCAACCGCTGTCCCTGTTTACTTCATAAAGCTCTTGAAGTACTGATGGAGAAATAGTCTTCTTCATCTGTCTCTGCAGGGAACAAGAGAAAAAAAATGATTAGCAAAGGAAATAGCATGTCGAACGCGCTAGCAAAAACTTCACAACGACACACAAGGCAGGAGAGTGCGAGTGAAAAGCGTGCAATTTGCGCGCCAGCATATGGCTGCATTGAGAACCCAGACCCCCTCCTCCTCCCACGCGCACACCCTACAAGAGACCTGCTGACGTGTTACTACAATGTTATGCATTTGAGTCCCGTTTGACTCGACTGTCACTTGCGCGGTGACACTACGTCTTAAACGCGCGTTTGTTTTAGAAAATACCTAACCAAACGCTTTCTGAACGCGCGGACAAGCACGCGTCAAGAAACGAACATACTTAGCCTTTAAGCGTGTGACAATAAAACCGAGAGAACACTAATATATGTATATACAATAATAATAAAAACATCAGCTATGCTGAACGTGATCGTTTTAGCACGAAGTAACACGTGTTTACATCAATGCATAAAATAAGTCATGCATCAGAAAGCGCGCACGATACTCACCTTGTTTACGTTTTGGGATCCGACTTGCTGGGCGCGTGCGAACTCGTCTCTGGACAGCAGTTCGCTTCGGGCTCTTGGACGTTGGCTCTTTTGCTTTGGCAAGGAAGATCTATCGAAAGAATGAGGACTGTGTTAGAAAAGAGACTTCATTAGCGAGCTAGACCGCGAAAGAAGGCAGTTTCAGCATTACGCACGATCGGGAGGGCAAACTGTTTGTCCCCCGAGATCTGCACGCAAGTGCACCGAGACTCCTAAAACATTTACCCTGATCCTCTGTCGACGGTCTTTTTCTCGGCGTGGTCAGCGCCGTGCGGCAATCCGAGCTACTCCCGGGCTCCGCGTTGTCAGAGTCCCCCTGTTCGCTCGTTGTCAACAAATAATCGTGGTTCCCGTTATGGTCCACGGTCCCGGTCGAGGTATCCCGTTTTGCGTGAGGCGGTCTGGTGTAAAACTCCGGCACCTCTTTCGCGTCCACCTCCTGCCACTCGTAGTGACCAGGCGCGAGCGGCTCGTTTTTGGCGAAGTCGTAATTCCATTTTTCTTTGGACGCTTTCTCCATCTCCAGCATTTGCTCCTTGACGTCCCTCGCGAACTCTTCGCGATCCACGGAGCCGAAGAGGTTCCTGCAGACCGGCGGTTTGGCGTGATCCGCCTGCCTCGCGTCCACCCTCTCCAGCGTCGGGCTTCCATTGGAGACGCGCACTTTTGACATTTTGCACGTTGAATTTCGTCCCGAGAATCGCAGTCGCAATCGAGCCAGACGCGGTCTAACTAAGAGCGATGCTTCTTGCCGAGAAAACCGAGCGAGACGCAGAGCGCACGCATAACAAACGCGCGAATGCGTGCGGAAAGGCGAAGGCGCGTGGAAAACAAGTCATGAAAACAGCGCGCGACTCCGATGCCTTCTCGTAGTAATTCCGAAGAAAAACAGACGAATCATTCGAGTAGGCGAGCACACAATATGGCGATCGCGAGTAAACTGGCAGGAAAAAAAAGACAGCAGAGGCTATTTAAACAGAAGACGCTTCTCATTGGCCAGCGGAGCGCGGGGACCCGCCCATCAGTGGAAAACGAAAGAAATACTAGAGACTAGCGCATCCCGCAGTCTCGTGTTGCCAAGTCCGCCTATTCTAAGCCGGTGACCCTGGTTTACGTGCGATTGGGTGTAAATGTCGTGAACCCTGGGGCCCTCGAGATGATCTAAAATGTGAGACAGTCAAAAAATATGTGTCAAAGCGAGAACAAATTGAGGAAACAATTTAGAATAACAGTTCTTTGTTATTTGAACTTTATCGTTTCTTTTGAAGAAACTAGGGATGCACGATATTGGATTTTGGCCGATATTCGATATGCCGATATTTTCTAAATAATTTTGGCCGATGCCGATACCGATATCGATATATATACAAATATATACTGATATATTACAAATATATACTGATATATTTAAACTTTAATTTTACTGAAGAGAAATCCATGTATCTCTTCTGTACTGATTCTACCATAAATTTATTATTTTACAAATGTAGACAGACATTCACATCTGAAAAACAGGTCAATTATTTCACTTGGAGAATATCGGTTTGGCTCATCGGCAGAAATATTCATATCGGCCGATACCGATAATGGTCATTTTAAGCTTTTATCGGCCGATACCGATGTTGTGCCGATATTATCGTGCATCCCTAGAAGAAACCCTTCTTTGAAGAAGGTGGCTTGATTTTAAAAGCGTGATTTGTAAACCAGCAAAAATCATGGAAATGTTTAAAACGTTGTTGACATTTCTTTGAGGAAAAAGGTTTAGTTTCTTATCAAGCTGTAAAATATTTCAGAAGTCAGAGAGAGCTTTATTGATAAGTATATTTGCACACAAGGAATTTGTTTTAGGGTCACAAGCTTCCAGTAAACAGAGCAACAATATGGATATAATAAAAAGATGAGAATAAAATACACATTTGTGTGTGTGTATATATATATAAACCAAAGTTATGTTGAAGAATGAATATAAAAATTAAATACATTTTGTACAGATGTGCTATAAATAAAATAGAACAGGAAAAGAATAGAATAAGATGTAGAAGGATGTAAGTGGTAACAAATAAATGTAAAAATTATTGTGCATAAAATTAAAAAAAAAAAGTTCATGAGGTAGATTGCCTGGATGAAGAAAGAAACAAATGTTTTTTTTTCTTGTAAGTTGTGTAAAACAATAAGTAAATAAAAAACAGAAATGCAGCTAATTTTTGGCCCTTAAATTAAAGTACAGTTAGAAAAAGTTGTGGAAAATAAATAAGAGCTGTGTGGCTTTTAAATATAGTTATGGAAAGCGAGGGCCTTGGAGCGAAAAAGGTTGCAAATATTTTAGTAAATCTTTTGCGAAGTAAGAAATGTTGATGATGATCTGGCAACACAGCTGCAACTCATCATCAACATTTCATGACCATGTCATAAAGCTGTAATGCACAATAGGTGTGACATGAGTCTGATGGCAAAACGGGACACTCGCTGAACCTCTGTGTGATTTGTTATCTCACTGCCAAGTCTGAGGTCATAGTTGGCCGGCAGCTTATCTGCAGCATTACCAGTAATAAGTAGCTAAAATATTCCAGCACCTCCTTTAGACTTTCTTTTCAAGAGCATCTCTCTCTCTCTCTATCTGTGTCAGTATTTTAGTGTCACAGCTACATTGTCTTGGTTTGAGCTCTGTGGATATCACAGTCACATTAATATATGTGCTTTGCAGTGTCCTCTGTACTGCTCCTGTCTCCAGCTCCTCAGAAATGCATTGAAAAAATGTGACATGATGCACTGATCTTTAGAAATGAGTAAATTGATAACAGACTTGAGCTAAATGCTGAGATTGAAGTGACTGAACTAGAGCAGTGTTGTGTAGTTCAATTAAATTCAAGGCTATTATTTACGATACACTTCGTTGCAAAGCAGTTTTACAGAAAATTAAGTTTCTACAATATTTAGTAGTGGCTAGTAGTGACTGTCAGTTTATGAACAGAAATGTACGGAAAAATCAATTAAAGATGTAATCAAACAGACAATAAACATTATCAACAGCAATTACTATATGATGTAATCACATTTATAGTAAAATTTGGTTGTTCTGTATGTTGTTTCAGGGTTGGTGTCATGTCTTCTCAGCTGTTCTGGATCCGGACTGAAGCTTGTGTAAGTCCCGTGGCAAAAACAGAGAAACATAGAGACATAATTAGCGTAGCTGCTGTTCTAACAAAGTAAAATTAATTAGTTTTACCCAAGCTAAAGAATAATAATGCACATCTGATAAGATACAACTGCAGTCCAAGATTATGAGATGCATTATTTGAATGCTTGACTAAAGAGATAATAATCTTTTAATCTAGATTTAAACAGAGAGAGTGTGTCTGAACCCCGAACATAATCAGGAAGGCTATTACAGAATTCAGAAGCCAAATATGAAAAAGCTCTACCTCCTTTAGTGGACTTTGCTATTCCAGGAACTACCAAAAGTCCCGCGTTTTGTGACCTTAGGGAGCGTGATGGATTGTAGCGTAGAAGACTAGTTAGGTACGAAGGAGCTAAACCATTAAGGGCCTTGTAGGTAAGTGATAATATTTTGTAGCTGATATGGAACTTGATACTGTAAGTCGTGGATATTTGTTAAACTGTATGTTTGTGATCATGTAATCTTTGGCATGTGAACAATTTTTTTGTGGAATGTTCATGTGCCCATCTCATTTATTGTTTGAAGAAGTTGCATACAAATGGATTTACTGCCATCTAGTGGATGATGCAATTAAAACATTATACTACAAGCATAAACAATTGGCTCCTTGAACATGTATAACTGCTGCTGGTCATTGTCTTGGAGGCCGGGGGGGGGACCACAGTCATGCCCCCCCCTCTTTGGGTGTGGTCATCACTCTCCTCATCATTGTTGTCTGACCACTTTGTTTTTTTTTTGCCATTCCACTCTGTGCTCCTCCATCCAGTCAGCTGCACCACTGTTGGTCTGCTCAGCCAAGTCCCTCTGTGCAGCCACTCCACTTTGGTTTCACTGCTCCGGTCCAGTCCGGAAGTTCCACCTTTGGTCTGCTCCGCTCCTCTGTCTACACCACTTACTGCAATTGATTATGAATTCTGGAGATCTGGCTGGATTTGAACCAGGGATCTCTGGCATTGTCTGCCAGTGCTCAGACCGCTGAGCCACAGATCTCCAACTATATGTGTGCTGGAACTTATATTTGACTACTTACCTGTGGGTTTTGCAACCAACATAGGGCTGGAAGGAGGCAGGTCTGGAGGTGTGGTGTAGCGGTAGTGTTTCCTTGCTCATGCTCACAGCAGGTTTGCATTGAGACTCACCTACATCACACATGAATATATCAGTCATTTATATTTTCAGTAATCACAACCCATGACACAAACATGCACATAAACATAATTTATTTTATAGTTGCTACATACAACTCAAAGCATTTATCACTATCATAAAACTCATTTGCAAAAATTATCTCAGAAGATGACAGCACACAAATTATTTTAATCAACATATGGTTTGCAGCTGCCATTTGTGCAAGACATAAATTCCAATATAATACATATAATAAACCTTAATTTTGTGTGTATAGTCAGAAAGCTCACTAGTGACCTGACTAAATCATTCTAGCATCATGAAGAGGACGTCTTCTGGACACTCTCTTTCGTCAGCACCTCATCCGAACCTGTTCTGGAAACTGATGGAGGTGATCCCGCACACAGGGCAACAAAAGTGCTTGGTGTAGAACACACCGAAAACACAAGCTTATTCATATGCTGACATTGATTCACATGTATATCATAATGATCCTGATGCTGCCATTGTTGTTCTTCACTGCATGCAAGCGTAAAAATATTGCTTGATCTGGATTTTCAGAATTTTGAACATAATGGAAGAGATGGAGGATCTTTTTCTCTCTTTGAGCTGAAGGGATCCTTCTTGCCGTAACATTCCTCCAAGAGCCTGCAGGACAGAGGACGTCTCAGTCACTGGTCACACATCATGCAATTATTCAACCACATGCCATCGATCACATATTTAAATCAAAATACAGAGTGTTAAATGGCCTACAGCAAACATACTAATGAACTTTTAGCTCAGATATCAGAAACCACCAGTACTTTCTGTGTCTGTGTTATAGGGACTGACTTCAAGAAACACATTTTAGCTCAATTTAAAGTTCAGCTCATGGAAAACTGCAGATTCATCATCTCCCACATGGCACAAAACAGAACACCTTTACAAAGAGGATTTCATATAAATACATAGCATATTAAATGCAAGTGTATGCTTTAATGTTTCAAATACAATTTGGGGAAATGAAATGGATCCAAAAATGTGTGAAATAATGTCCCACTGTCATTCTGCAAAACAGAGATTTAGCTGCAAATTAAACATCATAATTATTCTAGCTTGTATTTATTTAAATACAAAGATAATGTGAACATGATAATTTTATATAAAAAAAAAAATCTTGCTGACAAATGTGTAAAAATAGACCCTTTAATGTCTAATGATTATTGTACTAAATATGAATTTTATTTTATTTATATTTAGTGTGTTTACAATATCTTTCAAAGAGTTTCACTGAATGTTCAAGTGGGTGTCCTATGTAAATAACAGCATGAGTCTGATTATATACTGCAGTGCATATGAATTTCTATTGCTTAATAAAAAGACAAGGCCCTCCAGTAAGTTTTTCCTCCTTTTTGAATTATATATTGCTATATTGCTTTGTGATGTGAATGTTCAATATTTTGCTGCACGATGTCATTTCAAGGTGAACATCAAGTAACTTCATTATACGAGCACACAAACATCGAACGGTCCAAAACAAACGGCTTACACTAATTATGTATTTGATGAACTGGATTGTTTAGAATAGTACCGTCCTTTACCAAAGTCACCCAAGTTACTCAGACAGTAACCCATTTCCCATTTTTAACTTTACAAAAGATTATTCACATTATGTTCACGTTGTAAAAAGGGTTACAAAATTAAATCATATCAAAAAGAGGTAATATTATAAGCACAAAATAAGATATGCAACTGGTGATAGTAAGAAAATGTGGAAAACACTAAATGAAATAATGTGTAGGAAGACGAAAACGAGGGACAGTATCACTAAACCCTGATATGGCTAATTATTTAAAAAAAAAAAAATTTTTCATTCATAAACTCGATTTATGATCTGGCATGTTTAGCAACGATTTACAATTAGTGTGTAATCCTGTTGTTAAAATGATGAAAGATAAAATGTGTTGTTTTTATTTTAGTCCCACTGAACAAAACACAGTATAACAGATGTTGCTTTCAATTCCAGATGCTAAAACCTCTGGAGTTGATTTTTTTTTTTTTATGGTAAATTTCTGTAAATAGTAGCTAATCAGCGCTCTTAACTAATGCGTCACATATTTTATCAATGGTTGCTTAGTGGTGTATATCCAAATCTTTGGAAAGAATCTAAAATTATACCATTACTAAAAAAGGGAAAACTGACTGATAGGTCCTTACTGTAGGTCAATTAATACACTTCATATTCTGAGCAAGCTCTTGGAGAAGATTATTTTAAAGCAAATTTTACAATATTTTAGAATTAATGGATTGGTTACAAATGCACAACATTCTTACAGACCAAGACACTCTACAAGAATGGTTTAGATGATAATAAATTGGCCGGTGCTGTTTTAATAGACTATAGAGCAGCTTTTGATGTTATTGACCATGATATTCTTATTGCTAAACTAAAATGTTTTGGTTTTTCACTGGCATCTTTTGATTGGATTGGAAGCTATCTTTCTAATAGAGGACACAGTGTTTCTGTTTTATATTAGTTCTTGCTCTGAGGCTAAAAGCACTTTGTTGTGTTCAGCAAGGGACTGGTTTAGGTCCATTATTGTTCTCTATCTCTATAAACGATCTACTATATGTTGCTGATGAAGCAAATATAGTTATGTATGGTGATGATTCGACAATGCTTTCTGCTGCAGATACATCAACTGAGCTTCAGGAAAATGTAAGTGATGGGCCGTTAACGATTACGAAGTGGGTTCGAATTAATACATTTTAAATATAGAAAAAACTAAATGTATTGTTTTTAGTTATAAAAAGTAATATGGCTAAGGCTGCTGATTTGAATTGATTTATGAATGGGGTGCCAGTGGAACAAATAACAGATGTTAAGCTGCTGGGTGTGATACTTGACTATAAATTGTCCTGCTCCAAACATTTATATTAAGCACTATGGTTAAATTTAGACTAGACTAGCAACCACTTTGTGGAAGCTTTTATCAAAATAGACAATAAACAATGGACTATTCGTTTATCATTTACTCAGATCATTTACTGCATCGACATGATGGTGAGGGAAAACTCCATTTCTGTTCTTGGTTGTCTCGTGACAGGTCCTAACTTTTCATTTTGCAGTCTGGTAAGTTAGCCCGATTCAAATAAATGCTAGGAATGTAATGTTCATATATCTATTTCATCTATTAAATCGTCAAGTTAACATACGTCACCGTGACGTCTCAGCAAACCACACTCGGCGCGCAAAGATCAACTGATCGTTTGAGCAACCTTATACCATATGTTTACATCGACGTACATCACTAAAGCTATACTAAAAGCGGTGTTCCTTTCTTATGAAGACTAACCATCTCGTGCGCAATTTCGCAGTGTCACAAACACTATTAACGTTACTTACACTGGTGTTTGGCGGCTTCTGGTCCTTGAAGCTGAAGGTACTGGACAGTTCACACAGCTCGCAGGTGAAGACGACGAGCGCGGCCCTTCGTGCACATTCAATAGGTTACGGTTACCGTGCGATTCTCGTGCTGCACAACCTCTGCGTCCCATTCAAAAACATCCTAACTGTTTGTTTTGAGTGAGCACGCGCCCATGATACTGCTGTGACGTCACGACGGTGCGTCAAGAAGGACAGGCTCTGCGTTTCCGTTTTACACTTTTCGCTTGCAGTACATCAGAATACACAGAAGATGGCGCCAGAAATAAACACGTCTACGCCGCTGATTTCAGTTTTTTTTCAAACATTTTTCATTAACATGACATTTCATTTCAAATTACAAACACCAGATGAGATCAGTCAGTAATTACGCACCCGAATACTACAACTAAAGAAATTATTCATTAAAAACTGCAAACAGTCTACAAAGCACTTTCTGATCAAGTCTCATGGATTGTCAACTCTAGTAGATTTATCTTAAAATGATGCGAAAATTAATTTTCCTTAAAAAATAAAAATTACAACCAATTTACTAATTGAATCAGGTACCATGTCAGAACACATAACACATTTGTACAATAAAATTACAGTTGGAGTGTTATAAAGTGTACAATAATATTTTTATACAAAAGATTTAACAAATTATGTTCAATGTACAAGCGTTTCAAATGAGGTAACAAACAACTGGATTTATATGGCTCTCTCTCTATACATTTCATTCTAGCATCAAACCATTTTATAAAAAATTACCCCTTATTCAGGCTAGTCAACTCTATATTTTCCAGGTCCTAAATCTTGAGTTTAAACGTGCAGAGTGACATCAACCGCTCTGGAAGTTAAGTTTTGTTAGCCACGCCCCGTGATCTCCAAAGCCCCGCCCCCTTCAAACTACACAGATGGAGCAGGAGATCAGCAGCAGCACATCATCTCAGAGTGGCCACGTTTGTCTAAAACAATACAAGCCAACTATGCTCTCGCACTATAAACAGATGCTTATGAAGCTAAATATGGCACTTTAATGGTCTACTGCCAGTTTACAGTGAGCCAAGGCATATATTTACTGCGCCTGTAATCCACTTTTTGGCAAATTTACAAAAGCATCTATTGCACTATTAGGCATCAACCTTATAAAGGTCTGTTCCCTATTTAAGGTTAGTGCTATATTTCTCAGCGAGCTGGCTTTACCCTGTCATGTCCCGGCAGTGCTTGATTCCCAAGCAGGTGCACACCATAGAGATGTTTCCACCGGGCTTCTTTCCCCCTCTGAGCTGAGCATCCTTTACCTCCTGTCCCACACGCAGAGGGAGCTCTTGTGTTTTGGTGCTTGCTGAGAATGGCAATGCTTTAAAGTCAGTACATGTCCCTGTAGATCTCCTGCAGGAGTGGGTGGAGTGAAGCGTCCTCCGTCTTGTTGATCTCCTGGACCAGCTCCGCGTGCTCCGTTACCAGCTGCCGAAGGTCGGCCAGTTTCTGAAGCAGCTTGGGAAAAAGTAAGGTGTCGTCGGGGTGGTTGGACAACAGGTGGAGCCGCAGGGCGTGGATGATGCTCTCCTGGATGCGCTCGATCTGAGACACATCGCTCAGTCCTGGACGATCTGTCAGAGGAGATCCAGAGAGAGAGAGAAAGAGGAAGAAACACGAGAGAGACATGTAAGAATAGTTAATAAATACTTAACGTTACTCAACTGATTTATGCCATTATTTTTACTTCAATTATTCATTTGTGACCCTGGACCACAAAACCAGTCATAAGGGTAGATTTTTGGAAATTGAGATTTATACATCATCTGAAAGCTGAATAAATAAGCATTCCATTGACGTATGGAAATGTATCTTGTTAGGATAGAAAAATATTTGGCTGAGATACAACTATTTTAAAAACTGGAATCTGAGGGTGCAAAAAAAAAAAAAAGAAATAGAGAGAAAATCGCCATTACAGTTGTCCAAATGAAGGCCTTAGTGATGCATAGTGCAAAGTTTTTATATATTTACTGTAGGACATTTACAAAAATCTTCATGGAACATGATCTTTATGATTTTTGGCATAAAAGAAACATCAATAATTTTGACCCATATGATGTATTGTTGGTTATTTATGACTGGTTTTGTGGTCCAGGGTCACATTGTGATATTAATACCAGATTTTCAGATAAAAACCTTTCCTGTTCAATTGCTATGGTGTCAAAATTTGTATTAAACATCATGATGTCACTGTACAGTGTGTCCATGAATTACATATTTTTTGTTTCTGCTAACGCTGTGTCTCTTTAGTGTATATAGGTTATAAGAAAACAGAGCAGCCTCCAGGAAGCTGAGGCCTGTGGAAGCGTCTGCTTTCGGGTCCCTGCTGCACGACAGCAGTTCCTCGGCTGCTGCTGAAACCGACGGGAGAGGAAACTGTGGTTATTTTCGCTAGCCCTCAAAGAGAACAAAATCCCCATCTCACTCTGACCATTATTATGTCATGCCTTTCAAAAGTTACTGGCTGTGGGACTCCAGAGGTGACATAAAAACAGCCTGAACCACAACTAACCAACTAAAAGTTCAGCAAAGGAGATGATATTTAAGTAATAGTTCACACAAATATGAAGATTCTGTCATTAATTACTCACCCTCATGTCGTCCCAAACCCGTAAGACCTTTGTTCACCTTCAGATCACAAATTAAGATATTTTTGATGAAATCCGAGAGCTTTCTGACTCTCCATAGACAGCAACACAACTGAGACGTTCAAGGCCCAAAAAGATAGTAAGGCATCATTAAAATAGTCCATGTGACATCGGTGGTTAAACCTAATGTTATGAAGCTAAGTGAATAATTTTTGTGCGACTTAATGACTATTGAATAATGACTATTCAGCAATTTCTCTTCTTTCTTTGTTGTCACATGGATATCACATGGACTATTTTAAAGGGGTGTATAACGTCCATGTATAATGCTTCTCATTGCTTTGTGAAAATAAGTGTATGAATGGAAGAGTTTGTTGGAGCTGATCTGATGATCTGAATGAGAGAGAGAGAGAATGAGAGGGAGAGATGCAGAGCAGGGCGATGAGAGGAACTGGATTGAGAACCGTTGCTTTAGAACATTGGTTTTGAAACTTGTGAATCATGATTCATATATGCACAGATTTTTACATGCACCGCTAGTTCTCTCTTCCTCTTCTCTAAAGCAAGCAGCACAACATGGCCTCGCCCTCTTTGTTGCCTGTTCCCGGGGGTGAGGTTTATCTGGGTTTGTGATGTAACGGACCCGGGAAGAAGATTGTTGTAGTCTCTTACCAGCTGTTTTTGTAGGCATTAAACTGCCAGATTTTTAAAAGACGATATCTCCGTTTGCATTGAACTTTCAGTGCTGCAACATTGCAGATATTATGCGCAAACAGCAACATTACACACTAACTAACGTTAAAAATTTAAATCGCAATCAACCACCCATTTAACAATGTCCTTAATACATTTAACTCCATTGCTGTCTATGAAGGGTCAAGAAAGCTTTCAAATTTCATCAAAATTATCTTAATTTGGGTTCCGAAGATGAACGTTCTTGCAGGTTTGCAACGACATGTGGGTGAGTAATTTAAGAAAGAATTTACATTTTTAGGGTGAACTATTCCTTCAGTATTGAGTAAGATGTTCATAAAGCACAACAGTATTTAAGGTTAAATAAAATATTTATGTTTGTATGCATGTATTTACTGTAGTAGTCTAATGGTCCATTTGCATTAAAAAATAGGGGGTCTCCAAACTTTTGAAACCCTAAATACATTTAATATAAATAATATATATATAAAAATTAGGGGTGTAATGATACGCGTATTCGTATTGAACAGTTCGGTACGAGGCTTTCGGTTCGGTACCCGGTACGCATTATGTACCGAACGGTTCGTTGGACTAATTAATTATATTTGGATCAAAATGGACTAGTACTGTACTGTTTCGGAATTTCCTGAGCAGTACGATACAATTAACAGGCCTGCACGTTATTAGATAGAAGAACTGTTTTAAATAGAACGTATGCATGGGCAGTTTTGAAAACTCCACCTACTTTGCTCTTGGCATAGTGCAGCGTATCTGAAGCCCAGGGTCCAGCGCAGCGCATACCGTGTCCTGTGCGAAAGACCCTTTAGCCATTTTGCAACGAGCCTTCAGCGCGTACTGAGTGAGCGAGCGCATTACTCTGTAGTGGAAAACGCAGGTTTTAAGAACATGCTTAATATAATTGAGCCCCGTTACGATATTCCTTCACGAGCCCATTTCAGCCAGACTGTAATTCCTGCTTTGTTCCAAAAAACATAAGCCCTATAGAGAACCAATTGAGTAAAAACACACTCAATATAAAGAGTTACAGAGTTCCATATAAAAAGTTACATCTTTGTATTTGTTCATAACTACTACAACAATATAACATTTTCATTTTTTTTTTTATAAGGAGCTGTTTTTGTTTTATACAGTATGCTGCTAAGAAAACACCATAGAAGATGGGTAAAGAATAGCTCAATTGTTCAATGTAAAAAAAAAACAACATACATTGTTAGTTTTAATAAATAAAACATTTTTAAAAAAATCAAGGAAATTTATCTGCCAATTTTTTCTTTTTGCTGTATCTAAAATGTACCGAACCGTGACACCAGTGAATCGAATCGAACCGAACCATGAATTTTGTGAACCGTTACACCCCTAATAAAAATATATAAGTTATCATGTATAAATACCCATTTATATTGTGTCAGAATAATAGTAATTGCAAAAAATAGAATTAGATTTTTTTCACTGTACTTTTTAAGACTTTGATTAGCATTTTAGTGAGTGAAATAAGTATTTGATCCCCAACCAACCAGCAGGAATTCTGACTCCCACGTATTGGTTTTGTGCCCATGTGGAATACAGATTAGTCCTTCCACTTTAAGAAGTTACTTCTAATGTCAGCACGGTTGGGCTTATAAGGTAATTGTCCACACAATCTTTATTTTCTGTACCAACCTCTCACACCACCATGGACAAGACCAAAGAGCTGTCAAAGGATATCAGAGACAAGAATGTAGATCTGCACGAGGCTTGAATGGCTACAAGACTATCAGCAAGAAGCCTGGTGAGAAGGAGACAACTGTTGGTGCGATTATTCGGAAATGGAAGAAATACAAAATAACCATCAATTGGCCTTGATGAAAGTAAAAAAAGGACAAAATGACGTGACATACAGCCAAGTATGGTGACCCATACTCAGAATTCGTGCTCTGCATTTAAATCCATTCAAATTGCACACACATAACGTGAACACAGTGGGCAGCTCTTTATGTTGAGGCGCCCGGAGCGCAGTTGGGGGTTCGGTGCCTTACTCAAGGGCACCTAAGTCATGGTATTGTCGGCCCGAGACTCGAACCCACAACCTTAGGGTTAGGGGGTTTGAGTCTTGGGACAGCAAAACCACGACTGAGCTCTGTGCAAGATCTTGCCTCATGGGGTAAGGATGATCATGAGAAAGGTGAAGGATCAGCCCAGAACTACACGGGAGGAGCTTGTTAATGATCTTAAGGCAGTCGGGACCACAGTCACCAAGCAAAACATTGGTAACACACTACACCGCAATGGTCCCCCTGCTCAAGAAGTCACATGGACAGGCCTGTTTAAAGTTTGCCAAAGAATTTCTGAATGATTCAGAGAAGGCTTGGAAGAAAGTTCTGTGGTCACATGAGACCAAAATTAAGCTCTCTGGCATTAACTCGACTCGCCGTGTTTGGAGGGAGATAAATGCTGACTGTGATCCCAAGAGCACCATCCCTACAGTCAAGGCCAGAGGTGGAAACATTATGCTTTGAGACTTTTTTTCTGCTAAGGTTACAGGACGACTTGAGGAGGAAAAGGACAGGCCACGTACTGTAAAATCTTGGATAGCAACCTCCTTCACTCAGCCAGAACACTGAAGAGGGGTCATGGATGAGACTTTCAGCATGACAATGACCCAAAACATACCACCAAGGTAACAAAAGAGTGCCTCAAGAAGAAGCACATTAAGGTCATGGAGGGCCCTAGCCAGTCTCCAGACCTCAATCCTATAGAAAATCTGTTGAGGGAGCTGAAACTTCAGAGTTGTCAATGGACAGCCAAGAAACCTTAAGGAGAGAGGATCTGTAAAGAGGAGTGGATCAAAATCCCTCCTGAGATGTGTGCAAACCTGGTCACCAACTACAAAAAAAAAATTTCTGACCTCTGTAATTGCCAACAAGGGTTTCTGCACCAAGCACTAATTCATGTTTTGTTTTGCGATCAGATACTTATTTCACTCACTGAAATGTGAATCAATTTCTAACCTTAAATAATGTGTCTTTTTCTGGATTTTTTGGATGGTACCTACCATAAAAATTACATTTCTTTGTAATTGGATAAACTTTCAAATTAGCAGGGGATCAAATAAATATTTTCCCCACTGTATCAATTTCATGTGTAGTATTTCATTCCTGAGTAAAGCCAATTTTCAAAAGCTGCTAGTCACTGTTAATGTAGCGTTTCATTTAGATAATGCTTTCCAAATGTTTTCAAGACAGCCACCATTTCACTTCTCTGCATCTCACCTCCGCAGCAGATGATGGCGGCCACGAACAGTGCCAGGTCGCTGTCGTCGAGCTCTAGGGCGTTGAACCTGGTGGCAAACTGAAATTTTGGCTCCATCATGTCGCTGAAGGGCTTTCGCAGGCTCTTCAGAAATTCTCGGGTGATGAAGCCCCCACCGCGAGCCACCAACAGCCCATCTTTGTTCATGCAGGAGGCCAGCAGGGCGAAGAGCGCCTCGTACACGCCGTACTTCAGCAGAGTCACCTGGTCGTTGAGGTCCAAGGTGGCGAAGCCAGGCACAGCCTTGGCGAACTCCGTCAGCTCCGTGACTGTCGCCACTGAGGCGTACTGGCAGAACAGGAAGATCCGGGCCTCCACTTCTCTCTCCCGCAGAGTGCAGACGTCTCCGGATGCCACGTTGCCCAGCAGCTGGGTGAGTAGTTTCCGCTCTGCGTGATGGAGCGTGTCCATGTCGTGGATGACGAAGGGCTTTCAATGAAGGATGGAGAGAGCACAGTCTGAGAACAGGTGCGCGTGCAGACCGTGCAACTTAAAGTGTGCTGAATAGTTTGTGCAATTAGTGCTTAATGTTTTCTTAATTAGCAGTTGACAGTGTTGGGGAACTCAGTGTTGGGGAAGCTACTTTGAAACCATAGCTTGCCAAGTTACTTCATTTTGAGTCATTAAAATACAGTCATTAATTAATTATTTTTGACACTAGTATACAACCAGTAAATTCTGAAATTTAAGATTTTTAATGTTTTAGAACTGATTTCTATATGAATATATTTTAAAGGGGTCATATGATGCTTTTTTAATGATCATTATTTTGTGATCATTATTTTTAAAGCTCATTATTCATAAGTGCACACACACACACACACACACACACACACACACACGACCCGCAAATACTTAAACTAATAACAAAACATACTTTCATTTAGGCCTGTCGTAATAATCAATATACTGACTTATCACACAATATATGTACATGACCTCAATAATTTTTGGTGACACAATATATTGGCCATTATATTTCCTTAAGAATTTTAGTCACCATGTTTTGTACATTACACTTGTGCCTGTATCTTTTGCAGCTTCTCGTACATAACATGGTGTAGTTGTGAGGAGCTTGTTCAAATTTAAAACATGCTTCTACAAAAAAAAAGTTTCATCTGCAGATTTGGTCTTGTTTAGGGATCTGTGCCTTTGTGCATACAGACATCTGATTGCTAAGTAGTGATAGTGTTTTTCAACATTAGTGTGCACCCTTAATTTACAGAGAAAAGAAGGTCCGGGAAAAATCTGTAGATGGAAAAATCTACGTACAAGTTTGTTGTGCATTTTTCTTATTTTCTAATCGTTACTTTGCACTTTTTGTAAAAAAAAGAAGAAGAAGAAATTCATTAAGATTTTAAGGTATGTAATATTTGTATACTTAATTTCCACGATCTAAATATTCTAAAAAATGTAAAGCGGCTGCAGCTTTCTCTCATTTTGAGGAAGTTTTGTGCAGTTGGTCCGGTGTTCGTGGTGCATATAAAATCTTTATTTATTTATTTATTATACATTTCACTAAAGGATCCTGCAAGCACTTAAATTTCCCCCCCTTTACTCATACTGCACAAAAAGTGGTTCAATAAAGTTGCATGTTACAGGGACTGATTACTGCAAATGCAAATCCCACTGTGTTCTGGTTAAATTTTTTTATTAATTGCTAAGGTTTGCATATGGTGGTGTGTTCTTAAAGGGTTAGTTCATCGAAAAATCTTAATTATGTAATTAATGACTCACTCTCATGTCGTTCCAAACCCGTGAGACCTCCGTTTATCTTCGGAACACAGTTTAAATTCTAACGGACCCTCTGATGTCACATGGACTACTTTGATGAAGTTTTTCTTACCTATCTGGACATGGACCGTATACCCTACACACAGCTTCAGTAGAGGGACTGAGAGCTCTCGGACTAAATCGAAAATATCTTAAAACTGTGTTCCAAAGATGAACGGATATCTCACGGGTTTGGAACTACACGAGGGTAAGTTATTAATGACATAATTTAGATTTTTCGATGAACTGACCCTTTAATGACAGCTTTCCTTAAAATATATAGTATACTATTCCTAAAATAAGAAACACTTACAGTATCACAATGTATCTCAACATATCGTATCGTAACCCCGGTACCGTGATATGTATCGTATCGCTAGATTATTGTCAATACACAGCCCTTACGTAAATGCTGGTCATGTGACGATGACTATAGTTAAATTTATAATGCAATATTGTTGATGAATAAAAACAAGAATAAATGTGGTTTACAAAATAAAAACTACTAATTTTCATTGACCGAGACGAAACACAATGTTATAACATTATTTTGTCTCATTTAGTCGTGTTATTTTTTTTTGCAGTATTTCTGTTTCCTGTGTCTCACTTCAGTGGCTGCATCAGGTGAAGACAGAACTGACATCACTTCCTCAAGTCCCACTCGCAGCATTATTTAGAAGATGACAACAAACAAAGTGAAGCAGGATTTATACTTTCACCTGGCTCCGCTTTGCGAGCCTCTGCTGACTGTGAGCGCACCTTCTTCTTCGTTGATGTTTAATGGTGGTTGGCATCCACGAGCGCACCTTCTCAAATGGACGAGGCTTTTATACTTTTCGAGTTCGCCGTTGCACTATTTTTTTAAATGACAGAGGAGTGACGAGGAGTAACTGTCCTCTAAAACCGTAGGGAATCACCTGTGAGAAGTCATTTGCCAGTATGGCAAGTACAAGTCTTGTAATGAATGAGTTGATGAATTAATAATTTCTTTATGTACAAACTTAAAACAATCTTAAACTATTGGCTGTATTTCACATCAAACAAGACATTTTTAAGCAAATAGTGTATAATTAATATGTAAATGAATTCTAATTCTATTTCATTTGTGCACTCAATGCGAACTTCCGGCAACACCGCGATGATGTTTTTTTCCGCGCTCACCGAACTTGCCGACACGTCGAGTATATATCAGCCTTGACACAGAGAAAGTGACCGACGGCTAGCCAGCCAGGGTTTGTCTTTGGGAGAAATTTTTTTTTTTACATTTATTATATTTTATTTATAGTTTTTATTTATTTTATTTAAATGTAGGTATGTGTATTTCTAACATGTTTGGTTGGTAAAAATAAATGTAGTAAATTAAAATCAGAGAGTCCTCTGTGTCTGGAATGGATGTATTCTTGAGTCTATAGGGTAACAATAATATAATAAAATAGCATTGTTTGAAATGGGTTTGGCTAAAAGAAAATTTTGGTTTTGTCTATACTACTAGGTACTTGTACTACTGGGTTAAATAGAATAGCATTACTAAAAAGAGACTAAAATACAATTTTCATTGAATAAAACTAGACAAAATGTTATCAGTTTTCGTCGACTAAAACGAAACAAGACTAAAAAGAGTATGAACATGACTAAAACTAATAAAAACTAAAATGACAGTTTCACACAAAGACTAGACTAAAACTAAAATTAAAACAGGCACTACTCACCGGAGTGCTGGTCTTGCCTGTGAGAAACACGCGTGCTTTGGCTTTGTTCATGTGGAAGTGTTTGAGGTAGGCGTCATGCATCTGTCTGGCCAAACTCTTTGTGTCCAGCTGCTGGGACTTGTGCTGCTCTTTGTCGCTGACGTCCTTCTCTGCTTTCAGCCTCTGCTTTTCAGATTGAGGTATCCGCCCAAAACGGATAGCTATAAGACACGCACACACACACACACACACACAGCACCAATTAAACCAAATGCATGTTCATGCATGCTGCCACAGATAATGTATTTTATAAAAACAAAAACACATACTGTACACATACATGCTTAAATTGTTCATACTAGGGCTTATTAAAAAAAAAAGGAATCAAAAATAAACAAACATATTTTTTTTCTGCATTGTCCTCTCCTCTTGTTTTTTTCCTAATCTAGTTTTCTAATAAAGCTGACATTGTATATTATAATTATCGTTGGCTTTTTTTAAAAAAAGTGCTTTTGTTTGTTTTTTGTGTTGCTTTAGATAAAAGCATCTAATTAATGTTATGTGAAATGTTACATTAAATAAATAATTATTTGTTACTTAATTGAATTAATACAATTTTGTTTTATTTCCACATCACTGACTTACAAGTCTACAGTCTGCTGTGTTGCAATTGCATTCGTCAATCTGTCTGAGAAAAACTGAATATTGCAGATAAAATACAATAATGTGAAAAACAAACACTTTTTAACTACTGGCCTGTGTGCAGACCGACACTCGAATTGCTTGGATTATAGGAAAATCCCCAAAACTCACATTTGGGTCAGGTGGCACTGATTGCGTTTATTTGGTTGCGTTAATTTTTTTAATAATTAATCATGGTACATTAACGTATTGAATCGTCAGCCCCAGTTTAGACACAAACAGTAGTAGAACTTTAGGTCAACACACTTCTGCCACTTCATCAGTACCGGGACAAAGGGCAGACGATTAGGGTTGGGGGTGGGGGTGGGGGTGTGTGTGTGTGTGTGTGTGTGTGTGTGGCGTGATATGATACAGATCTGCCTCTGAAGGGATTGTGCTAACAGCGGCTCATGACATTAGCCCATTAACAGAAGAAGCTATCCTCAGTTTGGGTCAAAGTCTCGTGAGAAAACGGGACAGTGTATCTTCCATGTCGCCTGGTTCATCTCCGGTCATGCTGCTTCTTATAGGACTTGGAAGGTGTGGATTTGTGCTTAGTCATAATGTCGAAGCTAAGAGTTTGTAAAGGTTGTTGTTGTACTCTGTTTTGTTTCTACTCTAATTGTCCTGACCTTTAATTTGAGAACTAAATAACTAAGAATTACAAATTATTATTGTCATAAAATGCAACACCATCTTGATTTCAGATAAAGGAATTAAAGATCTTAAATCACCAAGCCATAAACTGATTCTGTATAATCTAAGTCATAGAGATATGTTCTTTCTGAAGCTTTTACCATTGTGGGACATGCCCACTGCAAGGCACTTGCGGAAACGGCAGTATTGACATTTGTTGCGGTTCTTTTTCTGGATCTTGCAGTTGCGTTCGCACTTGTCGTACTCCAGTTTGAGTCGAATGGTTCTCCTGAAGAACCCCTGTGGAAAATTCATGAAAAAAAAAACATGTAATGCAAGTTGTCATGACTAAAAAAATGACATTTTTTTTAATGAAATGCAATATGTCAATGCCCTGTAGTTTGAAAATAAATCTTCCAATAGATCTCTATTACTTTTTAATTCATTTTCCAAACATAACAATAAAAATAAATAATTGAAATAAGAACTTAAGACTTGAATAGCTCTGCTCCCACAAGCATTTGGACATAACTCTTGCTTTCCAGTGCAACTGTCCAAAGATTCTTAAATCAAGATCAATTTTTTTCTTGAGAAGTAAAGCCACTCAAAGTTAGAAGTCTAGTTTTATGAGAAATCGAAAGTTTAGGAAGGTTAGTTTATAATTAAAACAAATATTAAATATCTTAATTCACTGGGGAAACTAGTTTTCATACCCCACTGACTAATATTTGTTCAAGTATAAACTAACTTAATTTAGTTTAATTTCTTTATTCGCAGTGCATGCAACATTTAATGCCATAACTTTATATTTAAGACTTTAAAACCTTTTTAGACTTTAATTTGTCGAAGGGTGAATTAAAACTGTTTGGTCAGAATTTTATGATACCAAATTGAACGACAACTTGTTCTTGCACTATTTTTGTAATATATTTATGTTTACATTCTGAATTGGTTGTATAAGAACTTTAGCCCATACTTTGCAACACAGCGCAGAACCTCACAAGACCGTAATAAAATGACCTTGATAAACCAAATGCTATTGCACATTTGATAAGAAGGCTGATTCACAAGATAACAACATTTATTTTTTCAAGAACACAGCATATCTTTGAACAAACACAGATGTACAGCTAAACTCAATGTAGCTTGCACAAATGTGTTACAACTTATCTTTGCTTTAATAAATAATAAAGACATTATGCATTTTGAGCAATGTTCTTCAGAGAAATGTCCTTACAGTCTTCAAAGCAAAAGAGAATCATGCATAACTTGATGCTAAATGCTTTGTCAAAAATCAGTTACTGAGGTCTTGCATGGGATGCTTGGGGAAAGGTGTACTGGGATTATTGCGGTTTACCATTGAGATAAAATCAAATAAAAATGCAAAAATAATAATGTTGATGCAGTGAATAAAGGGCTTTCAGAGTTTTGAAGAGTCTTCCCACACATCTCCATCAGAATGCACACTGTGGACTGGTCCTGGTATGTGTAGTAAGGGTCACGGTTACAGCACAGACATTCAGTGTCCCTCCAGGCAAATTATTTAACTGGCAAAAGCGGAACACGTGTCTGACAATGAAAACAGGTATAAGACAAAATCGGTCTAGAACCGAATGCAACGCTGGTCTAATCCCTCTCTCCTTCCTTCACAGAAAGCAGCGAGTGACCGACAGCCTACACACTTTGGAGCACGTCAGGACACCCACTTTCACCTTGATTTGGCACCGAAGAGCACGGAGAGCACACGGGAAGCACCAACCAGTAGGAAGCGGATCAGGACACTTCACCAGGCACCCTTCACTTATCAATAAACCCACCCTCCGGGGCATTTAATTCACGCACCTCTTGTCGAGTGATTCTTCACCCCATGACAATTGTTACATGCTAAAAATGCCTCATTTATTCTTCCCCAACCCATAAGTTACTATCATTCTACAACCCTCTACAGACACCTTGGCAATTAAATTGGCGTTGGTTAGTAAAATAGTTATTTTACTCGCCAGACTGATATATAATAAACGTATGTAAAATGGCACAGTTTTTTTTTATATCTGAAAGTACACTCTTAACATCAGTCAGTCAAGCATTATAATAATGAAGTATTATTTAATAATAGAACTTTAGTAATTAGAAATAAACTTGATAACCATGTTTGGATGCATATTAGTCATTTTAATTGAAAATTCTAACAGGACTGGTGGCGGTGCTTTTTTGGTTATTCAGTTTCTGTAAAAAAATAAAATAAAAAATAGGGGAAAAAAAAAACAATAACAATAATGATGCGAATTCTACTAATAAGAACTATATAAAGTCACTAAGGACTACTTAGGATTAAATGAGCTACTGGATTCATGAATATTAATCAGGTTGTGTGAGTTTGCTCAAACTGCTTTGCTGAAATCAAAACAGAGACATTAACAGGTGTGCGCCAGCCAATGACATTGCAGTTTGGGCGTTAGCTCCACCCACTACAGGAAAACCCGGCAGTTCTTAAAAGCTGAAGAATTCCAAAAGAAAAATAATATCGTTTATATGTAGCGTGTGAATTCTCTCTCTCTATCTCTCTCTCAGTGTGTGTGTGTGAGAAAAAGGTGAAGGCGAGTCATGCTCCTTTACACTAGAGTTTACGGTACGTCAAATACAGGCGCACTGCACATTGATTCAGATGAACTGAAAAACAGCACAGATCGTTTGATGGAGTGTGAAACACTTAAGAACTCAGTCAATGTTCGGCGAGTGAAAATATATATATGTGCTAAACTTGTACTTAGCCTCCAATTCACGCACTGGTGAGTTAAATCTGAGAATTTATTAGCCATTTGCTAATATTTGACATCATTCACCCAGAGTGAAGATTTAGTCGCATATGCATGTGATTTACTCCCAATGTAGAGGGTTGTTCTGGTTAGCTTGGCTTTTGAATTATTGCAGAAAAAAGGCTCTGTGACTTACAAAAGTTTATGATTCTTAAAGATCTTTTAAAAAAAACTACTTGTATGAAATCTGACACTTAAAAACAATTGCCAAAAGAAACAAGTTAAAGTTAAGCTAATAAGTGGTGTGCATACGTGACCAAAATGTGCTGGGTTAATAAGTTTTGACCATTAAATTCCTAAATGGTTGAAAGCTTCACAATCAACTGAAATTCTGTCATGACAACTTGAGTTTAGCATGGTAATATACATGGCAATGTTTATGTGTTTGGCAAAATAGTAAGTACGGAGACTTGCTACTGCCAGTACATCCACAGACACGCTGCTGTGAGCATGTAAGAAATGCTGCTGAAGTGGAGCTGGGGAACGTGGAGAATTTTTAAGTGTGCTGCAACTACTACAGCAAGCAGTAGTCCAGTAGTTTAATGCTGAGCAGCGAGCTCATTGGCTGCTAATGTGAAAAGAAACCAATCAGCTGCAATATGTGAATTATGATGTCATTATGTCAGACTGAGTTGAGACCATCTGTGCCATCTAGTGTCCATGACAGAACTTTGGATTACTGATTACTTAAAAAAAATTCCAGTTGAGCTGAAAGCATAAAACTTAAGCTATGTACTGCTGGTTTCAGAAAAAAATGCTAAACTGAGCCATTTCATTTACTGACTTGGTTCACTCGGCAGCACTAAAACTGTGGCAGCACGCATACTGACTTGCCAGAAAAATTTCGTAGACCACCGCCCCTCAGTGTAAAAAAATAAAATAAAAAATAGATACTACTACTAACATCATATAGATATTTTATATATATTAAGAAAGCCACCGCTACTGTTCACATTCTTTCCATCATTTAACTCACTCACACGGACGTTAGACTTCCAAAAGGTGGCTAGGAAAAAAGAGGTGTTTGGCGGCTTTTTACATCAAAGGCCGACAGGCTAAGCCATTTGGGGAGGGGCTGTACACTGATCCCCCTATACTTTTGAAAATCCTTGACATGGTTGGACCTGCCGAACAGGTTGAGCACTTTCATATACTGTGTTGAGCAGAGGGGATGCGCAGTTTGACCACATATTCCACATTTACATGGAAGTATGGCTTTTAGTGCCTGTTGCTTTGTGACAATTTCTAGTCAGGACACGGTGTAAATGTCATACTATATAATTAACTAAGGCGCATGAAGCTCAAAACCAGTGACCTGAACTGAATAAGGAAATAAGTCAGTCCACACCGATTCTGACAGTGTTCCTTTAAATTCTAAATAATTAAATAAATCGTTTTTAATTAGCCTTTAATTTTGAAACAAGCTTAACTATAACCATTAACTAAAACAAATTATGTATAAAGCATATTTTAATTGGTCTCACCAAAGTACAACATGAAAGAGTGGTAAACCGCATCAGCAATAAACGTTGTTGTAATTGTTGTGGCTTAATTGCACCCTAAGGGGTGCCAACGGTCAAAGTCTGCTCTTGCTGGAGAAAAACACATGTCACATTCCAATAACTGGGCTGGCAGTAGTTAACTTCGGTCGTGACCCGGGCTCATGTCAGCTGGGGTGTGTTGTGTGCAGTCCTACTGATGAATTTGACATGCACCGCATGCAGCAACAGCTCTTCTACACGCTTCACCTCACATGTACGAAGAGAGAACAAGCCTTGGGGGAACTCTCAGGGTTTTTGCAAAAGCAGCTATGAAAATACTGCAGAAACTCATGTGATTTCTGTTGACCCTGGTGTGTGCGCTCAAGTGTTTTCAGGCCCGGATAGGTTTGTGGTTATGAAAGTATAACACAGCGTCTGCACTAATGCCAAGCAGGAAAAAGTTGAGGGCGTTCTGGTACGGACTCTTGGTACTCGTGTGAGAATTTTCCACTGTGCTGTGTGCATTGCGTGTGTGCTTACCTTGCACCCTTCGCAGGCGTGCACTCCATAGTGGAAACCAGAGGCCCGGTCGGTGCAGATGCGGCACTCGAGGGCCAGAGAACCAGAAGAGTTCCCGTCCTGAACCGTGCTGGACGCAAACACTTCTGAGGATGGACTAGATGCTGGTGTTAAGACATCTGCAAGACAAACCCACCCATGGGCCTATGTATATATTTACACTGACCCAACATATTTTTTTAATGATTATTTTGGTAACACTTTAATATAGAGACCAATTCTCACTATAAACTAGTTGTTTATTAGCATGCCTGTTATTAACATATTAGCTGTTTATTAGTATTATAAAGCACATATTCTGTATGAGCATATTCTACATACTCTACATTCCTAATCCTACCCAATACCTAAACTTAACAGCTATCTTACTAACTATTAATAAGCAGCCAATTAGGAGTTTATTGAGGCAAAAGTCATAGTTAATGGTTTGTAATGGTGAGAATTGGACCTTAAAATAAAGCGTGACCATAATTTTTATTTTTAACAAATGAAAAAAAAATATTTGTAAAAAATCTAATTTTTTTTTTACAAATTGTTTAATATAAAATAATACACATCATTTGAAGAACTAATTTAAAGCTAAAGCTGACAAGTGTGTACAAACTTGTTTATATACTAAACCATAAGATGACTGCAAAGGTTTAATTCTTTAAATTGACAGTTTTTTTTTTGTTGTTGATTGGTTAGGATGGTTTGTGTGTGTGTGTGTGTGTGTGTGTGTGTGTCTGTCTGCTCTACCTAAGCCAGTTGAGCTGTCTGCTGCTGTATTGTTGCTCTGGTAGTCCAGCACATGAAGGGAGTTGAAGGTTTCGTCACTGAGGGACTGTGAGATGTCCTCCAGCACCTCCATGTCACCAATGAGCTCTCCACACAGAGGGCTGTCCAGAATTGGATCCCCCAGCGGGGACAAGGGACTGTACAGGCTTGGCATGTCTACCATGGCGCTGGACCACGGCAAGCTTTGAATCAATCATCAGTCTGCAAAGACAAACAATTGCAAGAAAAGTGAAAACCGAGTGAAGGAAATGTTTCCTATCTTTTAAAAGGCTGCAAGACACAATACACAGATTACACTGGGTTTAAAGGTGAACATGAAAAAAAAACATTATTCACATTATTATTATTATTTCATAATTTTTCATAGTTTTGCATTGACTTTTTATGTACTGCACACTAAAATGAAGTTACTACAATAACACAAAACATACCATTGGCATCAAAACCCTTTTGCATAAGTAAAGCTTTAGAATTCTTATTTCAGACTAATGCTCTAAATTCAATGCATAAACAAAGAAATAAAAGCTTTTATTTTATTATTAATTGTATCATTTTTAAACAGCACTGTTTGATTGTGAGGATAAAAAAGGAGACTCAATATCTACTTGGTATGCAAACTGCAGCCTGTGCTCTGTGAAACAGTGACTAGATGAAGTTCCCTTCAGAGCAACGCTAAACAAGTGGCATAAGTAACATGTCCGGGGGGGGGGGGTTGCCAAGGAAACCCTAGGCACAGATATGGCAGCGTTCTATTTAGACATGAAGTGAACGTTTCAAAGGCTTTGGTCTGATTCATCACAGGAATGTGATCTCATTCGTCCTGCCATGTGAACTTACAGAGACCGACCAAAGCCCAAGTGCTCTATGGTGATATAAAGATAAGGTGTAAAAGATATGTCAGTGTAAAATCAAACTGGTTTCTATTTATACATGTTTCAAAGAAATCATGAGTGGTGTTGTTATGCGGCTGCTACGTAGTTCCAAGGGGTTGCAGGGGAGTTATTTTGATGTGCTTCATTTGCTTGATATCACAGTAACATCCACATTCACACACTACAGCCGGACGCTCCGAGTGCGAGCCGGAGATAAAAATCCTCTACAAAAGAATTAAGCACTCAAATGGATTCAGACGCTCTTGAGGGAATTTTTATGGCAGCTCAAGGGGTCTTGCGGACAATGGTTCAAATGCCATTCTACTCAACCCTTTAATTTCTTACAGCAGTCACATGGAGAAGGCTAACCAATGCCAGACTGCATTCAGACCCTTCTGCAACAGATCAATGTTTTTAGGAGGAAACAACAATACACTTTCCCTTCAAAAATGACAAATACTGCCAATCTAAAAGAAGAAAAGACAACCACTTTCCCTCGGTTGCAGTATCGCCCGTGCTAAAAGGCAGAGAAAAATCTACACTAACATTGACTACTGACGGTAGACAAGATGTTTCTGCCGAATCCTGTCATAAATCAGCTCCTGGCAGAGAATCTCAGTTTCCAGCTCTGTCTGCGAGGGGAAGCCGTCCAGCTTTCTAAAGTTATACCTGATCTCTCTGTTCTGTTGATTTGGCCAAAGCAGAACAGCAAAAACTTACCCGGCTGTTCACATCTGTTTGTCTCCAGCTGTTGCAGCTGATACCTGAGCTGAGCTTGATCCTTTGGTGTATGTACACAGCCGTCCGCTCTCTCAGAACTGTACGACAATCATTTCTGACTCACGCTTGATTCGGCTTGTGACACAGCGTGCACAGACAAGTGAAGCAACAAGAGTTCCTATTGGAGAAACATACAGACTGCCATAATGACTGCATATTAGTTACTACACTGCAAAAGAATCATCGTAATCTGATCTGATACATCTTCATATCTTATATGCAGCTGTCTCAAGTAAATTTATTTACTTAAAAGTACTTTTAATTTCATTTAAGATATTTGTATTCTTTTTTAAATATATATACATAATTATTAAAATATTTAAATTGAACTTTTTTTAATTTTCATGTATTTTTATTTTATTTTAGTAGAATCAAGGCTATTGACTGCTTGATTTATTTCTTTTTGCAGTGTAAGACGCCAGCCATTGACAGTAAACGAGATTACGCATGTACCATGCATTTAAGTAGGACTTCATTTGTGTGGCTACAGTAACTGTGTATCAGGGAGCTAGACGGAGAGCGATAAGCTGAAGCTACAGTACTATATTTATTGAGTGTAAACCCAGACACTCACATGGGCACACAAACGCATGACTTGAGCCTCATGACAGTGAGCGAGAGCCAAGCGAAGTGTAGGAGAAATGCCAGTTTCTGCTGAAATGGAAATGTGTCCCATGGAGACCGGCTGAGCCATTAACCACACAGACGCTTCCACACTACAATCAATTCTACCCAAATATCTCGACGGATGCATAGGATTCAACACATCCTTGTTCATAACAGATGTAATACACGCTGATGAGCGCAGATTACAAAACAAGAGCCGAACAATAACCCAAAAACAAATGCACAAGAGGAATCCTCAATGAAATATTAAATAAACAGAAAAAGACTGAGTCATGAGACAGCTGTACAAAAATTTAGCTGTAAAGAAAAAAGATCAAAATATCCTTAAAACAATATAAATCTGCATATGGTCTAAAAATAACAAACGTTTGCGAGGTTTGCGTGTTTCTCATTCTGGCAAGAGAAGGACACACATGCTCATAGCCTACGTGCTGAAGAGGAGGAGGCCTGTTGTGGAGGGTCACAGCTGACAGGACTGGGAAACTAATACGGGCTGATTTACCCCCTCCTTTCTGTTTAATATTTCCCGACTGTCCGGTTTGACCGGGCAGTAACAATCCAGCAGTCCTAGGGGTAAGTCTAGATCCACAACAAGACAATGAATGTCAACACACTTCATCCTATCCCAAAAACTTAGTAGTGTTTTACAGACAGGCCATACTGATCACGTGTTCCCCATCATTACTTCAGAACCAGCCTTGGACTCACTGCATCAGACAACAGATGTAAAGCAAACACATCTGTGTAGAAATTTCCACTGCATCAGCCAACTACTAATGACCAAGCAGAACCTCTACCCACCGGATAGAAACAACAGAACTGAAGTATAAAGATTAATCTGTGACCACAGACCACGTGCGAGTTTGTTTTTGAAAGAAATATTGATTCGGTGCATGATAAAAAGCACGTCTTCCAAGCAGCATGTGCGACGGATAAATCTCTCCAGTTTGGATGAGGGTCAAGACTACTTGGCAAAAATAAAGACAAGTCTATTTGCTCACTGTTGGTGAAAGGTCTATGACATGACTTTTTTTTTTTTTTTTTTGGATCTACTGATTACTCAAAATGCATATTACAAAATGCAAAATTGCAAAAATGCAAAATACATCTTAAATACACCTTTTCTGTATTAAGCATGCTTTTAATTTTTGAATTAAAATTCATTTTAATATTTTTGGTGGGTAAAAGGTATAATTACAACTTGTCCTGATATCACAAAGAAAAAATTATATATTAAGGTAAATCAAATAAAAATAAAATAATTTAAAATAATTATTTGCCATTATTTATTACTAATTAATTAATTAATTAATTAATTACGAACAACAATAATTATTGTTGTGGGTATTATTATTAAAGTATTATTGCTTAGAATTTCTGTTTTGTAATTATAATTTTGTCTCTAAATTAAAGTCTAATGATGCAACGTACAAAAACGCAGACAATAACCGATATTATTATTAGCCGATAATTCAGAAAGGACCCCTAAAGACCCTCATGATTGAGTGTCGAGGTCAACATGTCGCTTAAAATGACAATCTAACAAAGTCTATTAAGGTTATAAAATGTAACATGGTACGACTCTCCAAAAACAGAATTATGTTCATGAATTAATAATAACAACTTTACCTTGAAAAGTAGATTTAAAAGCCATTTTGAAAATAATGATCAAAATTTAAACACCTGCATGCATAAAAAGTGTAAGGGATTTACTTTTCTTAAAATGCTAAAAAGTTTTTCAAAATGTAAATAATAAAAACGTCTTTAAAACTGAAAGTTTAAAATCACTCTTATTTGCCACTGATTATAAAGATGTGTACAACAAAGCAGCAAGAAAACACTTTGTGTTAAAACATATCCTTGCACAAAAGAGAACTACTTCACTTTTCACAATGGCTGTGAGGCCTTTGCCTAAAGCAGACAGAACAATTACAAACCGGTTTCAAATCATCACCTAAGCGCAGAGCAAAGCAGAATGAAATCAGTGCTTACCAGATCACGATTCATGGTTCTGCTCTGCCAGCTGCCAATAAATACACGCACCCCTTTCAGGGCCAAAGTCCGAACACACACACACACACACACACACACACCCCCTGCATGCCTGCTTCTCTCCGTTCAAGAGTTTGGCTTGCGTAACACTAACAAACGGACGCCGCAGTGAGCTACACGCATCAGATAAGAGAACCTTAATGTCTGGTTGGATGCATTTCTAATCAAAACCACTAGGATTTCAACAATAGGTCAGGAATGTCTTCGATCCACACGCCCAGGAAACATCCTGTCTGTTTAATACATTCAGCCTACAGAGAGACAGCTCAGCATTAAGTCAAGGCAGACAGCTTCATACAGACTATGAAATGCAAACATGCGGGCGGCAATTGAAGCAGGTGCATCCATGTAAGGCCAGATGTTTCTCCATCATTTAACCTGCCGATACAGTCATGGCCAAAAGTCTGTGTTATGACAAATTAAAGATGACAATCATTCCATAAATCTGCGTTAATCTAATCTTAAAGATGATATATGATAATCAAAAGTGTTTCACATAGCCAGTAGGGTGTAAAAAACTTTGCCACAGAGATAAGATTATGAACCAGGCTATAAAATTACTTAATTTTAACGGAGCTACTTTCAAAGTTGTCTAAAAGTGTATACACACACTATATTATAAATCAGATTTCTAAGATGCATCAAATGAATAAAGTAAAATGTGAACATCATTATATAAATATAATTTAACTGTTTATAAACTGACATCTCGAAATAGATTCTCAGAGCCCACACAGTGACGTCAGGGACAGGGAAGATGACAGGGGGCGTTAAGATATGTGTGACCCTTTTAGCATGTTACGTAACAGGAGCTAATGGACAAGCCCATGTGGCCCTGTAGTCACTGATGTGGGATACAAAAGCTGTGCTAAACGCCACCGGTTTCTCGATTCGTTGCAGAGAATGTCAATGTCCAGGAAATGAATATATTAGATTAAGCACGTTATTATTAATTCATGAATTCTTCAACAGTGCGCAAGAAGGCCTAACTTGAGTAAAATATGTTAAAAGGGAGCCACTGCATATTCGTTTCCAGAAATAAACAGTAACTGAAATAAAACAAGATATATAAACAACTTCTTACTTAAAAACTACTTGAATAGTATACAGACATTTAAAAAAAAAACTAATTAAAATGACAAACACAACAACTTTTTAATAAATATGAACTAAAATTAAACTAAAATTGTATCTAGTTAATTAAACAATATTGTTATTAATTAATCGTACATCAAATTTAGCTGAGACATTACCCACAAAAGATAATTTAAATAAATGTATAGATAAATTATTTAGATAATTTAAGAAAAGCATGAATACATATTTTTAAAAAGTAGCTTTAGAAAGCTTTTTTCTATTTTTCCTTTTTCATTTTATTTGCATTTTGGGGTGAGCTATCACTTTATTATTTTTATTATTAATGTGGATTTTATTTTTTATTTTTTACAGGTTTTTTAAATGTTATTTTTTATTGAAATGATAATCTAAGTAAGAAATTTAAACTGCCAGTAGGTGGCAGTAAATGTCTAAATGAATAAGTCATTGAGTCATTTATTCGATTTGTTCAGTCAGCTGATTTATTCAGGAATTAAGCAAAAGTTTTCTTAATTAAACGGTCATTAAATCATTGGTTTATCTGAGAAGTCCAACTATTGAAATTGTTTATTGCTTGCAGAAGCACAACTGTTGTGCCATTGCTTTAAAATAGGTAATATTTGTGTTAGCAAAAACATACAATAGTGTGTCTAAAATACAGAACAGTATTAAGTTATTTTTTATTTAAATGTTGTATAAAATCAATATCACATTTGCCATTCTGGTATCTGGATAAAACAGCACTTGTGTAATATTGCTTAACTACATCATAAAATACAAATATGAGACAAAAATTCATACATAACATAAATAACTGTATTTTATAGGCTCCATCAGGCTTGCCCTGCATAATGTTCTTCACTGTATATATTCATATAATGACTACAAACTATAACAGTATTCCAATGATACTAAAATAACACAGCTGCACAGGTCAGACGACTTATCACCAAAACTCACATTTTCTGGTCAAGTTTACCACGGAACAGATATATTCATGATAAAATATTTTACATTTGTAATGGAAAAACAAGCATTAAATTTGACTTGTGAATATTAGATTAAATGATAAATCTAAAGTACTTGTATGTTGTGATCTTGAAATGCTCATAAAGGTTAACCAAGGGAACTTGCAAACTACTAGTGAATATTTTCGATGGCTAAGTGTGAGATTTTTCTGTTCGGTTCTAAATGGAATTCTAAACTAAATCATTCAAATTTGAACTGAGTTTAACTATTACCAGAATATATAAATATATATATTTAGAGAAATTACAATTGTTACACGAGTGTGCATGATTATGTTAGTTAACATGACATTAACGTTAGTATGCAACGTTAGTTGACACTGTGGAATAAATATATAAACAGGCCTTTATATAAACTGATAAAGTTATTATCATCTCACTATATAACAATCTAATAACAAACTAAACCAAGCCAATGACTGAATCGACAAGCATTAAAGATCGATCGAGTTCGTAAGTGTACCACAGACGCTATAAAGTTTCGCTTGGGTTGCAGCAAGCGTTTAAATCTTGATAAACTATAGCACACGCATGTATTATTCTTTACAGAGTATGTGATAAGCCTCTCGCTGTGAAAATGGCACAGACATGTGTTCTTATGTGAATGTTTACTTTGCTCCAGTTAAAAGCCTAAGATTACAGTAATTGCGGCCATAAAGCCGGATAAAACACGGTCATAATGTTACACAAGCGCTTTGTTTACAAGAGCTGCGCGTCTACCTCCCAATCCCAGGCCGCCATGCTGGCAGGAATAAAACACACGGGCTCTGTGACACTGCCAACACTCAGCTCGGTGGTGCGAGAGAGGCTGTAGTACTCCTCAAACGTCCTATTTAAAATTCACCGCAACCACTGCTGTCAAACCGCTCTGACAGAAGTCGAGTTCTCTCTTTCCGGACGCGACAGCGCACACCTCCTGACACACCTTTAGATTCGGCCAATCGGCGCAGGCTTTTAGACGGAAAGCCACGCCCACCGAGTAACTGCAACTGAGCAACAGTTCTCATTTAGGTGATGATATTTTGTACGCCTGAATAATATCTCGCCATATTGCTTAATATAATTAATATAACGTAGGCCTATGTTGTCTTAAGTGTGTTTAGTTACCTGTTCACTTTTAGTAGTTTTAATAATTAATTCAATGTGACAATAACGCACATTTGCTGCCACCTACTGGGGATATTCTGAAATGACTCAACGTTATTGTGTGTAAATTTGATGTTCTCTTCCGTTGTTACATTTGTAACTACACTGTTGTCTGTTGTCAAATAAAAAAAACACTGTCTATTGTATTTATTCATTCATTAACATGTTTAGGTCATTTTGTATATTATAATTAATTAAAAACCCATTAGCACTGATATTATTTTTTATTGCATAGTGGCTTGTTAGTTTTAATAGCGTCGTTGAGTAAAAAAACATAAAAATAAAAAAAATGCTTGGAGGACTCCAAAGTTGAAAAACTGATGTGGTCTCTCGAGGGAATAATATTAAACGCTTATCCTCTGTGGATTACTGTAATGTGCATAACAAAGTAGTTTAGTAAGACTAACGGTGCTGTACTCCCCAAGGTAATGCTGATACAATAAGAATGCATAAGTCCTGTTTCCAAAGAAACTAAACTTTTTGAAGGTGACATGGCCGTCACATTCTGCCCGCCCTTGCTGCTATTCCTCTCCTGTGAGTGCCAGTCTAGAGGTGCTCCTGTGGAGATCTGCCAGCCAGTGCCCATAAATTGTGCAGCAGTGAAAGGTCATCCTGCCTACAGCCCTGTAGTTGTTAACATCGGCTAATGGCCGTCTGGAGCCATGGCCATGTTTTATTTACAATACAAGCTACCCTGGCAGAAGCACTCGGTCTGTCTCTGCACTGCATCTTTAATAACAAACAAACGGAATAACACAAGGCAGTATAGTTTCCTCAGAACCTTATGAAGAAAATACTCTTCATTTAATGCAGATCTGTCACTGAATGATGTAAACTGTAATCTTAAAGGGAAATATTACCCAAAAATATAATTTGGTTACACAAATGAGAAATTTTGAAGAATATTCTGGCCATTCTATCAGAAATTTCATTTTTGAGTGAACTATTCCTTCCTTGTTTATTACGAGATTATTTTGCCTTTATCCATTATGAACGTCAATAACGTGCTTGAGGCAAAGAATAAAAAAACAGGCAATCTTTAAAATATCAAACTGTTTTATTCCCATTTAAAATATGACAAACCTGTGCTGTATGTAATCCTCATGCAGCTATAAAGGGCAAGATCATCATAATTAGAACTTTGGGAGATGAAACATTTAAGAAAAACGAAAGGAAATCACTCTTCAAAGAGTGGATGAACTGTGTCTGGTGATGTATTGCTGCCCTTCAGGGAAGGCAGTAGGTTGTATAGTTATCTCCTGATGGGGCAAAAACACAACCCTGAAACCACACAACCTACTACCTCACCCTGTACGAACATCATTGCTGAATATTCCACAACAACAGAACGACGCATTTTTACCTTTTGAATTCTAATCAATAATGCAGTATACTATGTATACCTTTATATATATATATATATATTTATCTAGAAATTGTTTCAAAGTTTCACAGTTCTTGTTAGCTTTGAACCCACCTAGATGCTTCTGTATTCCTTAGTTTAGTCTTTTGTTTCTTCCACAAATATCGACAAGTTTCACCACACTGAATTTTATCCAATCAAAATCAGTCATGAATGTCATGTATCATACTGTCCTCTTTATGGATTCACGTGAATGCTTGACCAACATGTGATAAAGTAAAATCAAAGCTGCATTAAGGCATTTCTAACACAAATTTCAGAAGCGTTTTTTTTGGTAACGCTGACAGTATGGCATAAACCATGTTTTGAAATTCTTTTATTGAAAACATCTGATAAACATTCAAGTCTTCATCAAACATATCTTAAATAAACACATTAATGCTGGAACCTGGAAATGTGTCATTTCTTCTTTCTTGTTGACGTCCTCCATGTGACATGTTCCGAAGCGATGGCACTACGGTCACTTCGGGAAAGACAGTAAGTTGTATAGTTATCTGACAGCAAGGGTTAAACCCTCAAACTATACAACCTACTACCTCACCCCAAATGACAGTCTCTCTCTTCTCTTCCTGCTACAGCAGCTTCCATTTCCTGTTTTACCTTCTCTAACAAAATGCCTAATGACTGCACAGTATCTAGCAAATCACATGACAGTAACCGACAGCATTGGGCATCGCAGATACCTAAAATGTGTATATTTGTGGTCTCTTTATCACTTCTATCTCCAAAGCTTCAGTCAGAGATCCTTCAAAATCACCGAGCTCACCAACAGGAGAAAGGTAGACAGTCAGCTTCTGGGTTTGCCATCTGTGAAAGAATGAGAGAGAGAGGATTACTGAGGCACGAAACTCACTCAAGTCAGTACATCAGCTCTGTTGTGCCGTATGTCTGTCTACTGTTGACCCTGACAGTATGGGGGTGCATGAGCAGATTAGGATGAGGGAGTGTGTGGTCAGAGCGGGAGGGTTCAGTGTGAGTGAGTAAGGCTGTGGGCAGCAGTGTGGTTTACCTCAGACACGGAGGAGTTGCACACACACTACTGACTCACACAGGCCACCAACCTCACAGGGGCGAGTGATTACACACACGTTTTCAGGTTAAGAAGATATTCAGATAAAAGATATTAAGATATTTGTTACCCTTCGGCATTATTTTTCTTGTGATAAGCATAAACTATATTTAACATAAAAAAAATATTTGAAACAAGAAATTTGTCAATAAGAAAAATAATAAATGGTAATATATATATATATAATAAAAAAAAAAAAAAAATATATATATATATATATATATATATATATATATATATATATATATATATATATATATATATATAATTTTTTAAGAACTCCCAATATTTTGTGCAATTTTACAAAAAAAATAAAAAAAATAATATTATTTTAATGATGTTTAAACGTTTTTATAGAAAGACAATACCAAAAAAATATTAGAATGTTTTTTTTTTTTTGCATTGTTTGATGTTTTTTTAAAAATAATTATTATCTGGAAATAAAGTTTTTGAATTATTAAATTAAATTCCACACAAAGTAAAAATAAAACATAAAATGAAGATGTTAATAAACTAATTGTATGATTCTTTGTATAGACAATCAGATTTCCTTCAATTAAAACAACATGCACTTTAGATTATCTCAAAACTTGCTGTATAAACATGATCATCATTTTTATACAAACATATGCATTTCATACAGCTCAAGTGTTGCTGTCATTAAAGCAAAAGGTGGACAAACCAAATACTAATTAACCAAATAATAAAACACATGAATATAAACAAAAATTCATATCACATTTTTTACCCAAAGTATGATAACATATTGCGTTAACATCACAATATATTTTGTTATGTGAAATTTCCTATGAAATAAAATATAACAAAAGCATTTTTACTAGTGTCCTTTTATTACCTCAGTCATTTCTAACACATCACAGAGTTACATCAATTGACATTCTTCTTCTGTCAGTGGTGACTAAAGTATGTCTAAACATGTCATGGTCCATTTGGAAAACAGCCTGCTGTACTTCATCTAAAGCTGGTTCATTTAACTTTACTCCAAAAGAGACAGAGATGCAAAGAAATGATGTGAGATCAGATGAGCATTTCACTCAGAAACAATCCATTAAAATTGTTGTTATTCTGAAAGTCAATTTTCCAACACTGTGTTTCCTAAAAGCAATGATTTATTGAGTGACTTCAAATACATTTCTTCTCTAAACCACCCACGCAATTTGCACATTTGATTAAGAACGTCTTAAGAACATCACCAGAGTACTGATAAGTACTCTTATTGTAGTCACTGTAGTACTGTAGTCAGGTTGTAGTTTACATTAGTGGTGAAACAAACCCTAGGTCGCTACGATCTTGAATCGGAACTTTTAAGATCTGGTGGAGTAGCCAACAGCCATAAGGTGGCGCTGATGCCATATTCCCTCAGTATTTCACAATTCAGTGACAATAGGCCCATTATACAGAAAGGCTGCTAAACATAGCGATTCTTATTTCCTTTAATCATTGTTTGCCTTTTAGGTGTACAGCTCATTTACACTTTGTTTATATCCCTATTTGTGCAGTGTCGATAGTGCAGGTACAAACAAGTTATACGACAAAGAAACCTGATGCACGGTCTTTGAAGCAACATTTAGTGTTACATGATTTAAGAACTGTTGATTGACAGAATAAAGCCCTGGCTGTTTAAATAAACCTCTGGCGCTCCCCGAGCAAAGCCATCTTCTGTGTTTGTACTATATGTCTGTCAATGTCAAAATCAGTGAAAGAAATAAAAAATAAGTCCTCATGTGACTTGCCGGAGGGGGAGAGATATCCCAGACTGATTACCACAGAGCGTGAATGCAATGTCTGTAATGGACTTTGAGCTTGAACTTTAAACCACAGATTACACGAGTGATCGGTATCATAATATTATTCTGCTTTGTCTGGGCAGGCCATGGCTCCTTGTATTTATTTTGCTGCGTTTATGAAGAAATGAGGTAAATGTTTCGTTCTGATAGAAAATCCTTAATGCAGTGAATATACATTTTTGTGAGACAAAAGCACACACCAACACAATCACGCAAGCCTTCGCTAAAACTGCAAGCAGCCCTTGGTCTCAAGACTTGCCCATGACATCATTTTAGGGTTGAACAATTACTCAGCTCCACCCCACCTTTTGTCACCTGCCAATCATGTCTGGCTTCTATTGTGTCCATGGGAAGCAAGTTAGTTGAGAACTTCTATCCCTAAATGACCTCACAGTCCTCCACTCCTTTCCCTCTTCACTTGACTATAGAGTCTATAGGAGTGTACTGGCTTAGGATCTTTATTACAAGGAATTGTAAAAAACATGCCTGTCTACTACTGTCATCATAACCAATTACTAAAAAAAAGTGGTTAAAAAAAATACATTACAGTTTATTTAGAGTTATGTATACAGATTCATTTAAAAACATTTTCGCAATGTGCCTTTTTCTTTTTTTTTTTACTATGTAATGTGTAAATTCTCAACTTTTTGCTAATAAATCTAAAATAAGAAAAACACCTAAAAAGGATCAATTTATCTTTCATCTATTTTTGTTTTAAAATTAAATTGATCGAACAGTTACACAAAAATATGAGCAATACTGCAAACAATATTTCTAATATTTAGAAGACGTTTGGTGTGCATGAAAATGTGTTAAAATAGAAGTACCTCATCCAAATCAATAATCACTCCTTCACACACTTTTTGTAATCAATAATAACTCCTTCAAACGCTAATCTAAATCTCTTAAACATGATAAGAACTCTTTAAATAATTATAATTATAAAAGTATATCCTCAGGATACTGAAAATAACAAAACATTAGTTCCTGAGAATACAAATTTATATCTGCTTGATAAAAACAGAAAATTTCCAAAAGAGTACACAAACATCTATATTTTGTCTACCCATATTATATTTACTTTTACCAAAAAAAAGAAAAGAAAAGAGATGTGCGATTTAATAATAAACATTCGCACTGCATTTGGATCTTTACACAGTTAGAAATATAAAAAATTACACAAACTAATATTCAACAATTAGCATTACCTGCTTGAGACATCACACAATAACATATATGTAATTCATGAATTAGTTTCATAAGTATTGCTTTTGTAGTGCAAATAATGTTGAAAAAAAAATTTCAAGTTATACATTACACTGAAAATTAAAATGACTTGAAATATATATTTAAATCAAATATATATTTCATTGTTTTGATCGCTTTGTCACGTCCTTCGTTAAATTCCACCCTTGGAATTTCATCCGAAATTAACAAATTAACAATTCAGAGTGTGTAGCTGTTAAAATACACCTCGAAACAGAATGAAGGAGATATCTTTAGTCTAGACTGTGTGTGTGAGAGTACACAAGTATCTTTTGAAAAGGGTGGGGGGGGGGGGTCTACACCCTTAACTATTACAGACACACACACTGAGGCGTGGGAACTCTATTCAGGGCTGAATCAGAGGTCTTTTATGGAGCACATGGCTGCAAGTGTGTCGGGGTGTGTGTAAGAGAGTGTGTGTACGTCTGTACGTGACAGCGAGGGTGGGTGTCTCAGTTAGTGCACACATGCTTGCTGCTTTTCGGCATGTCTGGGAATGCCTCGGCACAGTTGGACACACATTCAATTCTATTTTCATGACAACATTTTTTAAAAAAGATCCCAGAAAATCCTAGTCCTTAAAACTGTTATTTTCAGGTCATTTTAAAGTTCCTAAGTTCATTATATATTGCATCTTAATTTATAAAAGGTAAACTAGTCAGTATTTGTCAAAACCATGAATATTTTCATAAAAAGGGATACGTTTATCCTGAAAATCTCCGTTCTTTTATCAAATCCCCTCTTCGTTTTTTAGATGATGCCACCTGCTCTGTTCATTACACTATACATCATCTCTGGAACACTCCATTCACAACCAAAAAAGGGGTGGGGGAGGGCACTGCCAACCAACGTGTATTTTGTGTGCCAACACACTTCATCAGCACTGCCCCTGGTGTTCTCACTCGTACTACTAAACAGCCTGCTATGAGCCAAATTCATTTGTTTGAACGAAGAAACACAACTGTTAGCTTTTACACCTGTAAATTCTACATGATATGAACTGATCAAACACAACGCTCTATTATGCAAATGATTCTTAAATATCATAAAATGTTCAGGTGGTAAATTCTGTTTCGGTAAATACGATTTTACCTATAAATGATTTACTTTTAAGAGGGCAATAAGAGGTTTTTTTTACGTGTGTGTGTGTGTGTGTGTGTGTGTGTGTGTGTGTGTGTGTGTGTGTGTGTGTGTGTGCGTGTCTGTGTGTGAAAGAGATTAAAAAAAAGAACACTGGTGTGGTAATTTATTTTCTAAAATGAAAATTTCAAAAGACAACTTTACGTTCTATGTATTCATAAAATAAAAGCCTTAAAACAATACATAAATCATTCTGATTGAGCAAATGCCTTCTTTTTAAATACAACTAATGTATATTCATAGGTTAAAATTTGTATAAATTGCTTTCAAATGAAATATGGACATATTTGATATATTTAAATATGTGTACATTTAAACGCTAATATATTTTAGTCAAAATTACATGAATTTGAGTTGAATTTTACATTTACATCGAAACTATTGAAATTAAGCAACCCAAAAAAATCTACGAAAAAAAATAAAAGGCATAACTGTGCAAACTAACCTCTGACGTGGCACATATTGCGCTTCCATCCATTAGTGTCCATTTTACAATTCAATAATTTTATGAAACCGATAACAAATATTAATCGCAATGAACAGTTGCAAAGATAAACGACAATACAACATGATAATCAAACACAAGGCCCAAATAGCTGATGTCCATTCACTACGTTGAAGTGTTCCAGTAAACACACACCGAAAGCATCAGAAAAATAAAGATTCATTCGTAAAAACCTTTTTTCCGACAACACGATTTAAAACTCTCACTCCCAAAAAGAATACCTCTTCTCACTCACAAAAAGGTCGACTTCCTCACTACAGAAGCACATCATATTTGTTGGGCGCTGATATGAACTGCTTTTACATAGACCCAACGCCATTTTCTTCAGGAATCGTACAGTTTATAAAACGCTTTTTTTCGTCTAAACCATAAAACCATAACAGGAATATTTCACACACATTCTAAAGACACACAAAAAAAATCAAGAAATACATCAGAGTAACAAGAAACAAACTAAATATCACATTAATCTCAAATATTCGCAACTTACCCGATAACACTGACGTGTGCCTGTAGATAGAAACATTCCTGGACAAGTGCTGAAGGCCTCTTCTGCTCACTTCACCAGCCCTGTGTTGAAGGAGAGTGAGAGAGAGAGAGAGAGAGAGACAGAGAGAGAAGGAGAAGAGGAGGCAGTGAGCTTTCCACAGCAGGCACAAGGACTGAAGGAGGTAGGCCGGGGGGCCAAGACAATCCCCCCACCCCAGCTGCGTGTCCCCAGCACCGGGCTACGAGTCAGCCTGCTGTCCCCTGGTCTGGGACGACCGGGCCCTGGCCACTATAGCAACCCGAGAGACGCGTGTGTCGGCCCGTCTTGCAGTTAACAAGTCTTTGAATGAGGAATGTTAGCAAACAGACAAATAGAATGTCCGCTGCATGTTAATGTCCCAGCCAGTCCGATCGCAGCATTGGCCCAGGCGTATGAATAATTCAGGAGCTTGAAAACCGAGCCCCCTCCCCTTTCCACCCCACCCCCCCATGACTGAAATGCCTTCAGTGGCTGAAGAGCGGCAGAGAAGCGAGAGAGTGTTGTGAGAGAGATAGAGAAGAAAACTATTTCAAATCTTAGCTTCAAACATTTGTATTTAGTCGAATGCACACAACCACACGCGCACACGGTCGGCACAAACTTCTTGCGTTTCATCGTGTAACATATTTCTTTCTTACGATCGAGGCATCCTTCACTCATTGCCTTTTTATGTCTTTTGTTTGGAATTGGCACCTGTCCCAGAAAAAGCTCCGACACCGCACCGCCCTCCCGCTCCCCTTTCAGAGAGAGAGAGAGAGAGAGGGAGAAAGAAGAACTGTATGTGTGTGTGTGTGAGAGAGGGAGGGCAAAGAGAGAGAGAGAAAGGGTGGTGCTAAAGTGATAGAACTCCAGGCGCCTCCCTTCTCCGAGACACGCAACAAGCAGGGAGAATACAGCCATTTTCAAAGCTCAGCAACGGAAAGGATCCGTTAACCCCTGGTGAGGAAGAGAAATGCCACACACCTCCGCCTGCCATAAATGTTCCGATTGAAAGCGTCTCGAGCTTATAAAAATGCAGAAGAACATGCCAACGAGGTTTAGGGAAGTTGTGGAAAAGACATGCTGGAAAAACTGAAGTGGCAGAGAACCAGCTTGAGCCAATCGGTTGCGCTACAGGGTTAAAATCCTGTGAGTAGCAGAAATCCCTCCTTCTCTTGGCACAGACTGGGTGAAGGGGAGGAGACTGAACTGTAGAAACAGCGGGAGAGGCTTTTTTTTCCGTTTCTATCTGCACAGAGAGAGAGAGAATGAGAGAGAAGGGGAGGGAATTAGAGAAGAGGAGAGGAGAGAGGGAAAACTGAAGTGGAGGAAAAAAGTTGATGATGAAACCGAGAGGCAGTGGAGTACGTGAGCAATTATTCTTTTTTTTGAATCACCGCTCCAGCCAGTGAGCGAGAGCTCGAGTAGGGAGGGAGGGAGAGAGGGAGGGAGAGCTGAAGAGAGGAGGGAAGCGTGACACAGACTCCGGTTCACCCGGAGAGTGCACACAAACATACGCTCACACCCGTTACAAACCATTCAAACACAATTTACCAAACGCGCAGGCGCTCCACCGCCAAGACCAAACTCGATCCTTGAAGCTGTTCTTTGGCTCGAAAGCACTGAATGGCTATACAAGCAATCACAAATGAGAAAACGTTAAAAGAGTCAGCAGTTCAAAGATGACCATACCATGATGCAAAGTGTAGTGTGCAAATGTTGGGGTGTCTTTGTACATCCCACAATCCGGAGACGCGTCAGGCATATGGGTGAGACAGTCTGGAGGTGAAACATCTGTCGCAATTTGCAGAGAGATTTCATCTGCAGTGACCGCACACACACACACACACACACACGTTCATGTACACACACTCTGCAGCCACGGCCTACCTGAGAATCCGCCTGGTGCCGGAATAATTAGTGGAGCATTCCACCAATCAAGTTTCGATCTTTTGTGGGTGCACCTCGGTTACGCCTCCTTTTTAAACCAGAACTCAATAACTTGTGAGGAAGTCCGATGCAAAAAAATAATAAAAATGATTCAAGATTTCGTTATTCTGTTTTTTTTTTTTTCTTTTGCCAACAGTCCTTTGTTTGCGCTCTCTTGTAAACATACCAGTACTGTCGATTGCAAAACTTTTTTTGTGGTTAATCAATGCGGCAATTAAATACAAGTTCAAACAGATGATCTCTCTACAGCGAACAAGCTCAAAGAGAATACAAAAACACATACCAAAAAGTGCTAGTGTGGGGCCTGCGCCTGCTTCTGTTCCTCGGAGTGTATCACGAACCTTTTCTGCGTTTAGCGAACTAAAGAGTTGATAAAAGCATGCTCGGCGACCAGCGAACATGGCTGCATAGAGGGTGCTGCTGCTCATCAGGCTGTCACACGCAGATCCACACACACACACACACTGACGTGGAGGAGGGACCGAAAGCACCCGGTCCGCCCAGATTTCCTTGCCTTGTTCTCGGCCTCCTCTTTCTGGCTCCCTCATGGTACTGACCTCTCATTACACACACACACACACACACTCTCACACACTCATACTTAGTTTCTACATACCGCACACCACACCCTCAATTCAACACCAAATCTGGGCCGAGTCCCACCCATATAAAACCGTTACAGCTAAATCAAATTCCAAGTTCTCACCCCCTTTTTATCGAGTCCGATTCCCTAATGGCAACAGGTCGCGCGCTCTGGCACAAGGTATGACGCGCCGACGTCACATTGCGCCACGTCTGTCAGCCAATCACGAAAGCGGCGCACCTCACACGAAAAATCGCGCTTCTCATTTCTTATAACACATTATCTGTTTTATTTCTCATTTTCTGATGCTGATTCTCAGGCGTTCATTTACTTGCTTGTTTACTACAGGACCTGCGAGCAGGGAGTCGGGACTTGGAGCATGTTTTGTGTTGTACATTGCATTAAAGTTCATTTGAGGATACAATTTTGGTTTTGGGTCGGCTGCCAACTCCCAAACAGTGAGCTGTTCTGTAAGGCCCCATCCTTCACAAGGCTCAGAGACTATGATCAAACGCCAATCAAAACAAACTCTTTATGGTACTTTTCAGGGCTCAACCTCAGAGCACTTTAATGCACCATCGCTGAGATCATTTTAAAAAGACTCTCGTGTGATTTAAAAGCATGTATGTGTTCTGGGGTTAGAGTTACCAAAGAGCGATAACGGCTATAGTGAGTCTTCACAAGGTTAAAAAGCACAGCGGGCTGGTCACTTTTCCGCATTTAATAAGTCCATCCAATGCGATTCATAGATATATAACAAAAAATATGTCATATATATATATATATATATATATATATATATATATATATATACACACATTAAACGGAAGCAAAGAGAAAATTATGTCAAACATTACTTCATGTGTCAAAAAATACCTTACTAAATACTAAAATGCACCTTAACCCTATCAGATCTAAACATACGATTGAAGAGGATGCCAAAAGCACAAACTAAAATAAAAAATTAAATGAAGATTAACAAGCCATTCATGAGATCTCAGTTCCTAATAACTGTCTGCAGGACCTTTAGAGTATATTTTCTTTTCCTCCCAAATTAACACCAGGGTTTCCAACACTATCAGACAAGAACAACTTAAAAACGCATCCTAAGGAATTTGCAGCCATGTGTTGCAGATTCACATCAATGAGCTGCAATTTCCCACCCATAATTATGCTTTTGAGGATTGGGCAATGAGTAAAAACTAATAACATGAGCTTCATTAACCTGCAATTTTTCATCAGTGAAGAGAAAAAAAAAACAAACAGACAAAAACAACAGCGTCTCAATATAGACAACATAACACTCCCATGAAGCAAAAAAATTAATTAAAACACAACAAGACAAGCCTGGCACAGATTAAAGAAGTGAGACGCATTTCAATCCTGGTTGGTGGCCTAGTTCATCAAATGAGAGTTGGAGTTCCACAGAAAAAGCAACATGTTTAAGATCTGAAATGTACATCAGTGTCTAAATCTACCGCAAAATATCTAGAGTATACATATATATTTAGAGAAAAATGTATGTTTAATAAAAACAAACCCACATAAACCTGACCAAGTGGATTTGTTAAGGCCCAGTGTATGTTTAGAAGATGTTTAAGCCAATAAAGCCACATTTAACACAACATGACAAAAAACAGCTGGGAAATTTATCAGTAAACCACTGAAAGATATGATCGGCCAAACATGTATTTTTTGCTTGGGACTCATAGGAAACGTCATTTTCAGACACCCTTTTCCTCCGACGCAGAGGTAGCAGTGAGCTTGCAGCGGTGGTGGTCTCTCCTGGGCCCCCCTGGGCACGTGTCTACAGGACTCCTCAATTACAGAGGTGAAATCTGAGGTCAGCCTCTGTAGAGAGAGGAACAAAGGGCACGACCCACAGGTCAGAAGTGCTAGACTGCGAGCAGGCTGGTTCCCATTGAGAGGGAGGGTGCTGTTTGCTTTGTGTAGGTAAAGAGTACTAAAACACAGACAAACAGAGATTAAGAGGTGAGCCCCTTAGGACTGTCACTCAGAGGGCCCCTCCATCAACTCCGATTAACTCCCTTGACCTCTGCCTGCCGTCAGAAGACGCTTAATGACCCTTACGGCTCGCCGCGGCACTGACAGAAACATGAGCGGAGCTCTCTGACACCAACTGACAACAACAATAATAATAATGTAGTTCATTTAAAAGATTTGTTCATTTAAAGACAAGATTCCGTATAAGATTGGTCTATAAAGAATTGCACTAGTTGTTTTTTTTATAATTAAAGCATTAAAACCAGCAACTGAAAAGTGATCATATTTTAAACTAATTCATATTTGAATATTATTTAACACAAATAAAATGAATGAGAAATAAATAAATAAAAAGATAACTACCTTGACTCTTCACTGTTGCTGTCTGAAATGAAAGTGTCTTTCAAACTATAATAATACAAATAAATGAGAGTTATGATGGATTACATTAAAGAAATAAAAACTGATAATTTACTACAACATGTTTTAACTGATTCTGTGGGTGTGATTCAATTTTACCACAAACTTGGAATATGCCATAATTACACACACACACACACACACACACACACACACACACACCTTGTTCTTGCTCTGAGAAAATTTGCGATGCGAACTATATTTATGTTTGCTGTTGTCTTTGTCCTGTCAGTTAATTTGAGGACAACTGTTTTTCTCTTCCATTTATTAATCATAAGCCCAAGCTCCTGGTATGGTATTGTTTAAGATTTTCTCATCCCTTCCCTAACACTGCAAACTAAAACATTTTAAAGAATCTGCAATTCTACAGAAAAAAAGAAAATGATGTTTCAAAACAGCTTTTTATAGAGCAGTAATAGTACCATCATTTGAAGCAACAATATCACATAAGGTTAAAATGATTTTGTGTCCATAAGAGAAAAAAGTTCAAGAGCTCAATAATTCCAGATGAAATCAGTAAGGATTAGCGTCTGCGTTTCGGATCCATCGGGATACGACTGCATAATTTCGCAAGGGTGGGGCAGCTGTGCTACAGTACAGTAAAGGTCTGAAATCACAAAATGGAGGACAGTTAGACAACATGGCGGTCACTTCCGATAAGAGCATGCGCCTATGTCCACGCAGGCAGGATGACACTCCCTGCGTGTACTCATGCAGATGTCTGTATGATAAATAAAACAAACATATTTTTGTCTAACAAGTGTTGATATTTTGTATCGAAAGAAATTGTGCAGTGTGATAGTTACGGCTCTGCAGAACCGTAGGCATAACCTTGAACATGTGTGTTCAGAATGCCAAGCCACTACATCGACGGTCAGCACTGCTTAACAAAAGACTAGAAAGGAAGAATCATTTTAAAACAAATAAATAAATATATAGTTTAAAAAAAAAAAAAGTTGGGAAAAAAGGTCAGAAGAGAGAAAAAAAAGCTTTGTTCTGATCTGTGTTTGCATGCAAGTTACTTTCTACACGGTGTGACCTTCTAACCAACCACTATTAAGATGAAAATCACTAATCAATAAAAGATTGTGGGAAAAAAGTTATGAACTATACATTTATTTTGAGAGATGTTAAATAGAATGAGCGATTAGATGTTTTAGAGAGAAATTTTAGACAAGTTTGAGAGGAAAAAAACCCTTTAAAGAGAGAAATGGTTTATGGATTTATAGAAATACATTTTTAGAAGTGCTATGATGGGAAATGTATTTTATGATACTGAATTCTGCAAACAACTGATTTGTAGTAACAAAATAAAAAGGTTGTTTCCCATCATTTTACTTTATGGGATTTATTTAATTTATTTTTGGTTATTTATCTCAGAAACATTTACTGTAATTTAGCAGTGTAAACACTTCTTTTTTAAAGACAACACAAATGAATAAAATAAGTATAAGGCACATTAGGTGTTGCAAACAGACCGCAATATGACAAGGGCTGAATGACTTTTCAATATTCATGATGGAAAAATGGAAA